>NW_025320984.1:0-49662 GCF_019176455.1 Solea senegalensis | reverse complement strand
AATCGGATAACCGAACAGAAAACCGATCGTAAAATAAGAGAGGCCTACTCCAGCTGCTAAACTCTGGCGGCTCGAACAACACGAAAACTGTTACTCTATATGCAAGTCTGTTAGCATGCCAAAAACCCGACCGAAAAATTAATTGTAACTGAAAATTACAAACCGTATCAAGTAAGCCACGACGGTAAACCGGATAACCTATCATAAAACCGATCGTCAAATAAGAGAGGCCTACTCCAGCTGGTAAACTATGACGGCTCAAACAACACGAATACTGTCACTTTAGATAAAAGTATGTTAACATGCCAACAACCCGGCCGACAAATGAACGGTAAATGAAAATAACAGATGGTATCAGTCGTGGACACGACGATAAACCGGACCAGAAAACCACTCCGATTGGAGAGGCCTGGTCGAACTGTAAACTCTGTCACATCCACGAACACATATACCGTGTATCTATAGGTGGGAGCCTGCTGAAATGCTAAGCCTGCCAACAACACCCCGACCTTAGTTAAAGGCCGACAAACACCTTATCATTGATGGATTATGAGTGAAACAATTGAGCGGTGACCTTTTCTTAATAAGACCGGTGAAAAGTCCAGGCTGGCTAGTTTTAGCCGGTTTCTTGGGCTCAAGGCAGATTACCACTAGCTTCACTAAGGGCGGATGCTTCGGGTGTTTAGCTTACGTTAGCATGCTGCTAACTAGCGGGAGACGCCATTCGCGAACGATCTGAAGAACATTCGCCGTTTTAAACGTGCAGCGTGATACCTCACCAACCAACGTAAATCTGACTTGTCATATGTACCGTCAGTAAGGTTAAAAAATCGGTGTTTTTTCTGTAACTCAACAGCCTGGCAGGAACTCTCGTCATCGGCCAAGATAACGGACAAGCAGATAGCGGAATGCCGCGTCACAGGAGAGACAAGGCACCGTGAAGTCCTCTTTAAAAGTGATACACAAAACGGGCTTTTCGAACAAAGCAGACGCCCTTTCACATTCTGTCACACTGTAGGACAAAATAGCGAGTTTGTATGGATATTTACCTTTAGAAAGACAGCTTCTCGATCGTTCGTTTATCTCTCACTGTCACTCCAAAATGGCGTCTTGCGCAACCAGGGAGACACCGGCGTACGAGCACTTCCCCCTTTCAAACCGGCTCCAATCACCGTAGTAATTGTGTCAGTAAAAGCCCACCTCTGTTCCTCTGCTACCCTATCACAGCGACCGCATGACTGTGCACGGTGCACAAAATGTCGAGGAAGTAAACCACACACAAGTTTGGTAGTAAGTTTCCTGCACCCACTGAGAAGTGGCCCACAACACTGACGTAAGTCCAAGCTGTGGAATCATTTTACACGTTAACGATTGTATAACCTGAAGGGCTTTGAAGACTGTGAAGATTTCTGACACAGTATTTACACTGGACGTGTCAGATCTTACAGACTTAAAAGACAAGTTTAAAGTCAAATGACCACTGTGACCACAGAAGGAACACAATACAGAAAATGGATCCTTGACTATATAAGACACAAAATGACCACCATGACATGCAAAGCTACTGCAGAGACATAAAATGAACACAAAATGACCACAAGGAGAGACAAAAGAATATGAAAAGGATCAAAATTACCTTAACCTTACCTCACAAAGTGAGATACAAAATGACCACAAAGACCCAACAAGATATTTGACCACAAGACCCAAAATGACATCAAAGAGACATGAAATGACCACAACAACATGACACTGGGACCACAAAGAAACACAAAACGAAATGCAAAATTAAGTGACCACAATGACATTCAAAATGACTAAAATGTCACCCAACGTTTTATCAAAGAGGAACAGAATGAACTGCATAATGACTATAAACCCAAAATGTTAATATAAAATACAAAGTGAGACACAAAATGTCTCCAGAGAGACACACACTATAAAACAACTACAAAGGGACACAAAATGACCTGAAAGAGGCACAGCACAAGATGCAAAATGACCTCACGATACACAAAATGATCTCAGAGTAAAACAAAAAAAAAAGGAAACGTGAAATTGACCACAATTGCTTGCAAAATGATGACAAAAATGAACCCTGATCACAAAGACATACACAATGAAATGCTAAATGTTCACACAGACCCAACAAAATTCCATAATCACACATAGAACAACCACAGCCCAATATACCTAAAGAAATGAGTTGATACCACTTGATTTTTTACAGATAATTGCTAATTGTTGTAGCCTACTTTTTGAAATGTTTAGACGTTCAGGGCAAATGTACATTACATTACATGTCATTTAGCAGACGCTTTTATCCAAAGCGACTTACAATGGAATTACAGTGGAATCGAACTTGCGACCATTGCGACCATGATGTTTTTCGCACATAGGGTACCGGTCTTAACCACTGAGCCACTCAACCCAATGTACCGTCCAGAGAAAAGGAAAATACTCACCAGTGGGTACTGTATATTCATCATCGAGTTATTATAGCATAACGTCTTCACACACACCGAATTGGAAAGGTGAGAATCTGAAAATGTGAAATGATATGGTTGTTTCTGGGGAATCTTCAAAGGAGTTAATGTGGCACTCGTTTTCAGGTGTTGTAAAATAAAACAATAATACATAGATCTATGACAAAGTCATTATTTGAATGCATGTCGCAGCTGTTGTTTTAAACAGGTCTGTTCCTTGTCCTTGGTTAACACAGCATGCTTAACGACGACGTGTTTAGTGATGAACTGGTTGGTCTTGAATGTTCGGTCACACAATCAACTACAGGCTTCTTTTGTGAACCTGAGCTGGGGGAGACAATGAGTGCAGGAAGCCAGGATCACACAGCAAGCAGAGAGGAACCACTCCTTTTTCAGCAGAGACACTTTTTTTTTCTTTTATTAAGTAATAAAATGTCAGTAATGTTCAAGTATGTTGTAGAGGCTCAAACGGTATGATGACAATAATCCATTAATGGAAGCAGCTTCGCATTACCACCAACGTTAACACCAGGTGACATGACAAAAGAACAGGACACTGTAATCTGAGAACTGGATCTCTCTTGCCGCTTGCACACAAGGAGAGATTAAAACGTTTGCACTGTTTGTATACTTTTCTATAATTTGCATGGTCGTTTCCATCATTTAAGTCTATTAAATGATCAAATACATACATACTACAGCATATCATGATTGTTGATATCTAGGGTTTACAAGCTATAATCAATAGCTTGAGTAATAGTAAACAAAATCATTTATTAATGCCAGTTAACACACAATGACAATTTTCTTGACTTACAGCCTCACCAGGGAGACACATATCCAGTGGACTGTTAACAAACTCCTCATAGCATTGCTACACACATTTCTCACTCACCAGCAAGTACAAATAACGACAAAAAAAGATGATAGCAAGACAACAATCCATCAACTCTGTCATTGTAAATGAGTTTATGTACACATTTTGGTCCAGACATCCTGCAGCACTCCCAAGAGGTTTCCTTTGTTTGTTTGTCTGTTCTTACAAAGCAGAACAAAGATAATTATTATTAATCTTTTTTTATTAATAATAAAGCTACATGTAATAAAGTTGTATCCACTGTATCACCTATTTTCAAAATCTTTGATTGAGTATATTTAGAGTCACACTCCTTGTATGTTTGCACATACTTGAGCTTATTCTGAGCTCAGAAATCACATGCAAAAACACTTAAAGGCACATGTATCACATCTTTCTCCTTAAAGCAGCAGTTTTTACTCAGTAAATACCACCGTGTGCTTATACACTGTTAGAATTCTTCTTGTTCGCATGAGTCAAGAACAGTGGGTCCAACCTTTGTGCAATCGATAAACAATTAAAAAAGTCAGTTTCATTCTTGAAGTTCCAGCTTGCCGTCTCTGACCCTCCACCTCCATCGTCGACATGTGTCGGGAGCAGGAACGAACCGGAACCACACACAAGACTCTTTGATTTCTTGGTCAAAGGACACCATCTTCCTGTCCAGCGTCTCCAAAGTGAAGGCTTTCCCAGAAATCTGGAGGACAGATTTACAGATTAGTGATCCCGACACACAAGACGCATAGACTCACAACCTCGTGTCCTGGATGAAATTTGCACACAATTTGCATAAAAAGCCTCTCACCTGTTCACTGATTCCGACAGCGACGTGGCCAACTTTGACCTGCCGGTGTTCACGGATCCTCAGACACTCGCCCTGGACGTTCTCTATCCAGATGTCCACACCTGTGAGAGTCACAGCCTTGAAAACTGTGACACCAACCATGCAGTGAAGGAAAAGCCCGCACAGATTCCCCGCCATCTTACCCTGAAAGCAGTGCAAGTGGGGCTTATTCTCTGCGGCCATCCACTCTAAGTGTCCGTCTGTCTGACTGTTGCAGGAGGAAAAGACTCCAGAGCTCAGGTCATCGGATGAATGGTCAGAGTCCTTCAAAAATAGACAATAATAATAAGTAGAATATTTTGAACTCTGATGACGTGTGTGTGTGTGTGTGTGTGTGTGTGTACACACCTTCTCTGAGGCATCTATCTGCGATGTTTCCGAGCAGCTGAAGCAGGATGGGGGGTCATCTCGAGGTTCAGGGGAAGGGGTCTGGATCATGGTGCCTATAGCTACATCTAGTGGGAGGCAACGTTTTTATGTTAGTACCAACATATCCTCTTGTAGATCACTGTGTATTAACTGCAAGTTCATATTCAAATGAATCCATACTTTAAATCTGTGACTTTGACGAGGGGTTTTCATTGTAGTGAATCCTTTAAACTCATCTAAGTGTTGGGCATCAGTCTAAGGATTCAGCATCTATCGTGTTATAAACATTTTTGCCTTGAGAGGTTGTGGCACATTTGGATCCTGAAACAATCACTTAGGTGCCACGATGTCATGACAATGCGCACGTCAAAAATGTTCCATCAGGTTCAAACTAAATTGAGGCAGCATTATCACAAATGAAATGAAAATACATTTGAACAAAAATTCAACTCTGTCTCCCCTGCTTAGCTGTGTCTCTCTCACCATCTCTGAGGTACTCCAGCTCTGCCTCTGATCCCCAAGGACTGTCATTTGCCTGGCCTTTTTGCAGCAAAGGGAAAAGGCCTCTGAGTGCGCGATGATACTCTGTGGACACAGAAGAGTCCCACTCTTCGTCCTCCTCCCCGTCTTCCTGGCCCTCCTCTTCCCAGTCCCCCTCATAGTCCCTGTCCATTTTCAGCCACTTCTCCTGGATGAATTCCTCCTCCCCCATGTACATGTCAACGTCTGAGTCAGACTCGGTGTCCCAGTCTTTTTCAGCATAGTCGTCTCGCAGTGACTTTGGTTGCGAGTCCCACTCCATCTTGAAGGAATCCACCTCTACCTCAGAGATGAGGTCAGAGTCTCCATCTTCTCTGTCATTGCCATCCTCCTCCACCGCTGTAGTTCTCCAGGGGCTCACCCAGTGCATTGTGGGTGCTGAGGCAGCAGTGGATGGTTTATTTGGGGTTTTCCCTGGGGACAAAGAGCATTGGGTGTCTTCTGAGGGCGTGTTCTTGCCACGATGCAGAATCTCGCGGGCGTTTTTCAAGGACCAGGGGTTCAGTCCCCCAACTGTGGAGACAAACAGCTCATTTGAAACATACATTGATTACGTGATCAACAGAAGATGAACTGCTTTGATATTCGAGTAGGCATCTGGACCACAACAAGACATTGCTTTGTTTTTTAGAAACACTGGTTTCATATTTTCCATTGCGTTGCTTTGTGAAGAATTTAAATGTACTTGGTCTTTTGTACCACTGACTGTGTGAGGCTGCAGTAACCTGCTCTGAGGGCCTGTGTGGTTTTCCTCCTGAGCTCCTTAGCAGACGCTCGTCTGTCTGGGTCCTTCTGGAGTCCAGCCCTGAACACTTTGGCTGTGAAGTTGTTGCAGGTGGAGGGCACCTCCCACAGAGGTGGAGGCTCATTGACGATCTGCGATGACATTATGAAAACAAGTGGGGGTTGAGTGGTTACGTCGGATTTGCTGAAATGGGTTAGGGTCAGGGTTTTACCTGGAGACACAGTGGATGGGAATAGTAACGTATCCACGGGTGACAGCCGTTGAGCATGTGCAGTAGCATACAACAGCTGCTCCACACATCTGCCTTGGCACAGAGTCGATCCCCTCGAGCTACCTCTGGGGCCATGTGGGTCTGTGTGCCCGGGAAGGCCGTCCCTACACGGACAGACAATGAATTCATTTCCATCCCTGCATGTTTGACAATATAAATTAAGTAAATTCCTCTCTGTGTGCAAACTTTATGGCATCCCGCTATGATCGGTGTGTTCAGTTGGTTGACTGAAAGATGCTAATTGCAAAACTGTAGGCCCTAAAACAAAGGACTACAGTCAGAGTTATCTCAGCCTCAGCTTCAGCACTTTCTGTCATTGCACTCTGCAGGAGTTCAGTCAGGCACGGAAGCTGATTTATCACACCATTCATGTCCACGTCTATTCTCATTAATCTGGGGAGTTTATATAAACAGATTCTTGTGTATTCTGTTCTGCTGACTCACACAGCGTCAGCAGCTGCTGTTGTTTAACTCACTCCTCCAGCAAACTTAATCAGACTTTTGCCCAGAGCATCACATGAGCATGATGACGTTGCATGCACAGTAATTTAAGCTGATGTGAGTGACGGAATAAAAATAGAATAACATGGCTTACAACTCATCAGATGATTTAAAGGTTTTATATTTCAATAACATTTGAAGGATAAAATACAATATATATGTTGTATTCGAAATCATTGAATTTAAGTAAAATCATCATCACAATTATTATTATTATTATTATTATTATTATTATTATTATAATTAACAGTTGGCTGTTATTTCCTGTGCTCTGTCATTATGTGCATCTCATCCATGGTGCGTAATTGTCATAGATTTGCTAAAAAAAAAAACAGCATAATACAACATCCACCAATGAAAGGGACCCACAGGACTCAGAGGAGGATATATGAGACTTTTCAAGATCAGAAATTCAATAAAAAAGTGGGATTACGGCGTCTTAAAGTTGTATTTGCATAACCATTGGATATCTAAATTTTAAAGTGAATGGGTGCAGACTGTGTCGTGATGCACCGGTGACCTTTCATACTGGACTCACCCCTGAATGCCTTGGTACTCTGTCCACTGTCATCCAATGTCTGTGAGAGACCAAAGTCACAAAGGAATGTGTCTCTGCAGTCTGCAGACAGCAGCACATTGTCAACTGGAATAAAAGCAACACACGAGATTTGGAGAGACAGCTTGTTTTCATTTGGTTCTCATTATGAAACAGTTGACTGAGAGATCAGGGGCCTGTCACAGGCTGTCAGAGTGACGGACACACAGTGGGAACAAAGCCTCTGCAGCATTACAGTTGCTCCGCCGCTCTCTCGTCTTGAGGTGACACAAGGTGAAGTCTCCAAAAATAAAACACATGAACATCTTAACGTGATGCGACGGTTTAATTTGTGGTTGTCAGTTGGGCGAACTTGCTCTTGGAGAACTCGGGAGCACAATAGAGGGGCCTGATTTGAGCGAGCCCGCTCCTGTTCAATCCTCTGTACGGGGATTACTGAGGCTTTAGGGGTGAGGTGTCAGTTTAGGATTAGGTACCATCACCCAGGATGTTTGCTGACAGTAGACCCATCAGCTTGATGGTTTGTACTGTATGTGCTGCTGATGCATCAAACCCACTGTTCATATAGGCGAGGATGGGGCAGCGACGACTTATCGCAACCAACTTTGCAAGTTAAGGTTGAATCAAGTTTTTTTAGTGGAAACAAAATATCATCCAATTGAGAATTGATGTATCATACTGTAAATGAATGAATCCATGAATTAATTGTTATTGATTCACTGACATTTAACAGCAATTTAATGCTGTAGGTGTGGAGATAACTAGATTCTCTCCAACTCTGACTAAGTAATGGAAACATTAATGCTGTGAGACATGATATGTGAAATAAATACCTCAATCAATTTTAACACCCCTCAAGCATCAAGCTGATTTGTAAGGACATTGACATAATAACCTAATTAACTGGACTTTGAGCAACTATATACTAAGAGTTCTCTGAATGTTCTGAATAGGAATGAAACAGCTGTGTTCAACACATTGACATCTACTGGATATTTATACCATATAGTTTTAGAGAAATTTCAAGTTTAATTACTTTTAATAGAAATAAATGATCATTTTTGAGATGTAATTGGTTAGACAAGACTGACTAGGTTGTGTTCAGAACATGTATGACTACTAGCACAGTGTAAATCCCACATTTTTACTTTACAGTTTTAGAGAAATTTCAAGTTAAAAGTCCCATATTGGCACTAATAATCGAAAAAATATCAACTTTGAGATGCAATAAAACAAACATGTTTCTAGACGTCTAGAAAAGAAAAAGTGTCTTGTCTTATGGAAAATGTAATTTTTACTGCATTTAAAAGTTGATGATTATGCCAATATGGGACTTTTAACTTAATATTGTTATTGTTAAGTCCAGCTATTAGGTTTCTCGTGTTTTATTTTGAAAACTGGATGTCAATGTGTCAGATGTCAGATAATTGTTTAGAAATGAACGTAAAAATACCTTTGACGTCCAAGTGAAGGACTTGTTTGTGGTGCAGGTGTTCTAACGCCCCCAGTGTCTGATGCAGGTATTCTTAACTGATGGCTGTTGAGCAAGGTTAGGTTCCATTTCAGTCTTTGCCAGAGAGAGTGACTAACATCTGGACACTGTACATGTCATTACCCATTGGTATGGCTATTTCTGAAGTAACATCAATGACACAAAGCAATGATTTCAGCAGCATTACCAGGTGACTGATCAACAGAGAATGCAACAGCACATTCAGAAAAATAGAAAACTGTAGAGCGGGACAGGTACAGAAGGTAAAATCAAGTTTGCTTTATACAATCACATTTCTTGAGCAATGTTGAACATTCCATCACTGAAAATGTACACCGGTTGTAATGTCTTATTCCTTGAAGCACCATTGTACAGCTAACATGGAGGTTTGTGATGCCACACAGAACAAGTATTGGAACAGTAAGCAGGCTCCAGGGCAGTACATTTCTATGCGTCACTTAATGAATGCTAATCTCATTTAACTACACTGCAAAGTTAACATGTGAATTACCCTACAACCATGTATGTGAGTTTAAAAGAGACTCAAATGATTAAGACGCAGAAAGAGGGCTGATGGACACAGCAGCAGCAGGAGGGGACCCAACCCTGGTATGCAATCTTTTAAAAAGGTGCCACTCTGGACACAGAGGGATCCTGGAGGGTTTGGAACAAAAAAACAAGGCAAGGAGCATGACACACCTCTCTTCCTTCTTTATCTCTCAACCTCCAATTAGGGCAAGTATGAGAAGGGACTGCTGGATCCAAGTAAAACACAAACAGTCCTGGAGTGCTCATTTCTCCTCTCTGTCTTTTCCCCTATTTGTCCACTGGACAGAGGTGAGAGGGAGAACGGAGGAGATGAGAATTGGTGTGAAGGGTACAGTCTTTCCTTCTTTACCTGGCCTCCTCCCTCCTGTTTTCTCTCTTGGTGCGGATGGGCTGAGAACCATCAGCAGGCTGCTGGACCCAGTTGTTATCGTGCAGCCCAACACGGCAGCCTGGCGTGTCCTTGTCTGTACGTCGGCAGCACATCCAGTAGGAACGTCCGTAAGGCAGGTCATGGTGGTAAGGTTTGGGGTGCCAACGGCACAAGGAAACATCGCCACGCTCGTATTGCCGTTTGCACTGCTTGCAGGGGTCATCCCTGTAGAGAGGGTCTTGATTCCAGTGTGAATCCACTGCTCGCACACCATATGTCTCAATCAACATCTTAAAGTAGTGGCAGGTGCATTTGAGGGCTGCCAAGGAGCGTGTGGGCAAATAACTAAAGATGTTGACCATGATGTGGTCGGGCAGCAGCAGCATGTACTGGCGCGGTTCAAGTAGTCGCTGAATCTGAAAGCGAATCTCCAGGAAGTCATGCGACACATGGCGGTAGAGGCGACATAGTGAGGGGTCTGAACAATCTTCCACAACACCAGGAGAGTCTGGTCGAGTTGCCCGCTCCAGGGAGCCCACTTGTACACCTGCTCCTGGGCTGCTGTTGTTGTTGTTGGCACAGTCCAAAGAGCACATTCCTGAGCCAATGCCAGGGCCCATCCCTTTGATATCTTCCTCTGGTCCCCGAGGAGGCTGAAGGAAAAAGAGCTGTCCAGGAGGAGGGTCATCTAATGAAGGATCAGTAGAGCTGCCTGCACCCCCACTCCCTCTCCCAGTAGGCATAGCAAAACACACAGTCTCCTCCTGCACATTCTCTGTGCTGTCCTTGCCATAAAACACACATTGGTCCACAGCACCTGTAACCACAACCTCCACATGAAAGCCAGTTACTCGCTCTCTACCCACACTCACAGCTTTCTTCTCAGCAGAGGAAAGCTCTTGTGTTGGGTCTGGGCTGCCACAGGCCACCCTGTCTGGGTGATGGTCTCCATCTGTTTTGGGGGCAGCAGTTGTGGCAGCAAGTAGGAGACTACTAGGGTCTTTAGATGAGGGGCTGACAAGCTGGTAGAGGTCACAGGTGATTTTCTCTTTGGCCCTGACTGCTGCCTGGTTGCTTCCACCACCACAGCTCATAAACATACAGCGGGATCTGCCAATTGTCTCCAACTGAGACCGTGGGTCCAGATTTGACACTCTAAAAGCTATTCTAACTTCACCATGACTGTGGCTGGGTGGTGGAGGTGGCGTTACAAGGCCAGACTCTCCTCTACTTGCCCCCCTGTCTCTGTCTCGATTGGAGGGGTCCATAGAACCAGTGCCCAAATGGAGCCGATTCTCCAGGTTCTGGGACTCAAAATGTGCTATAGCCTGAGCTACTCTACATGACTCCTGCTGCTCTTCTAGCTCCTGGTCTGTCTGGATGGCAGATGATGATTGCTGGGCCTCTTTGGATGACTGGCCATTTGAACTGTCTGACACAAATACTAAAGGTGTAGGGTCTGACACTGTGCCACGCAGTAGAGTGTGCTGGTGGGGGACAAGGCCCTGATTGTGAGTAGTAGATTGGGTATGCTGGTGTTGGTTCCCATGAACAGCTACAATCCCCTGGAGGGCCATAGCAGTCCTCTGCTCAACCAAGGCAACCATCTCTGCAACTGACAGGAGGTCTGTTTCATTCACTCTTCCAAATGGTGGCTTATCAGGACTCAAAGGTGCAAGAGAGGAGTCATGGCTAGGGTGTGGCTCTGAGACTTGGGAGCGTGTTGGTGGGTCATAGGAAGAGCACCGTCTTCGCCGTTTTGCTTTACTGCAGTCAGTTGCCCAATTTCCTTTAACCTGAAGAGATTAAAGATGAGTAATTAAAAATGAGTCGAACAAAAAACATTTCACTGTTGATTCACAGTTTCTTGTTTAAGTTCCTTACCTTCATTGCACTGGGTCTGGACTGACCTGCTCCACTGAACTGATGAGCAACAAAGAAGGCAATCTTCTCCTTGGTGTTGCCTGGCTTGATTACATACCACGTGTCTAACAGCACACGACCATCTTCCAACTGGGACCCAGGCATAGGTGAAGGAGGGACTGAAGAGGGTGGAGGGGCCTGGGCCTGTGTAAGTGAGCTGGATTCAAGTTCAGGTTCAGGTGGAGTGTTCTCTGAGCCCACATCCTCCTCATCGCCATTCTGCTCCTGCACCCCCACTATCATCCCTCCATCCTCACTTCCATTACCCACCCTTCCAGCACCTGAAGATGCCTCAACCTTGCAGAGGGAAGGGGCCCCAGCTCCACCACCCCCTCCACTGCTGCCCCCTGAGCCTGGGCTCCGAGCTTTGTTCTGGGAGTAGGTGCCAAAAGGCCTCGGGCACCACAGTCGGATGTGGGAGAAGGTGTCTCGGTCCATCAGGATGGGGACCCCCTGGGCATATCTGCATTTACACTGGCCAGCAAACACTAAGAGACAGAGCCCTCATGGTTGGTTCCCTGTTCCAGTGCCAACCTGATGGGCACCGTCTGCCAAGGTGACCAGCAACACAGAGATAAAACCTGTATCAATAGAAAAAGGGAGGGGATTGAAGAGACAGAAAAAAATATAACAAATAATAGATAACAAAAAACAATACATACAGCTCAGTCACTGAAAACAGCTTTACTATAATAGTATAGTGCAGGTGGGCCATGAGATCACTCAAAATGTATACTCATTTGTAAAGAATTTAGCTTAAAATAATCAAAGTTTATTTGCAAGATGTTGCATTTATTTTTAAAAGTCTCTCCAAGTTTAATACATTCTCTCCTTCGAACTACAGGTGGAACTTCAGTGTACCCTCATACTATATGGTACAGTGGCCCAGAAGTGCAAATCACCAACACAAATAGGAAAACAACATTAACTGAAACACAATGACATCAACTAAAACACAACATTGAATCATACAACAATTATTATACAGCGATTATTAACACTGGTGTCATCTGTATGGATAGTAAATTCGATGTTTGCTAATACAGACCCAGAAATACTACAAAGTGTAACTTTAAAATAGAAGAAAATAATTTTTCTTATGTGTTCTCAAATAATATCATAGTGCTGCCCTCCTGTTGTCCTCAGTCACAACCATTAGCATTTTTAATTGGGATACTGATAGACAGTTGTAAGTCTTACCCATTGTGTACAGACACATTTTCATCTACACTGGCCATAGTTCTTAAAAGTGGGACGTTAACCAGATTAAGCTCTAACTCAAACAATGTGTGCTGTGCTTGTTGGCCTGGTCAGTGAGATACGTAGCGTGACATACTAGTGCAAAGACATTGAAGGAGACACAACGGAGCAGCTCTTTTTTTGCTCGGTTTGTGGTAGTTTGTCTCAACAACACGTAGAGTTTTGTATGAGAATAGACGTGAGTGGTGCTATTCTGTCACCCAATCAGGCGACTGTCGTGGGAGGAAGTGGGAGTTAACCCCACTCCCACTCCCTGCACAGACAGAGACTGATATAGAGCTCTCCTCAGGATTCGGAACAGCAAATATCTGTCATACAAAGAGTGCCGTTAACGTCAGTGCTTTACAAATAACTGTGGTTTGTGCCAAAAAAAGCCAAACCATATTCTATATAACAGAGGTGGAGTTCTATTTAGGAAACAACGCCTACATTTTCTTTTCATTTTCAGCTATGGCTTCCCACTCTAATCAATCAAACAGAAATGCATTACATTGCCTGTAGTTTACTGTGATTAGTCGACCACTGAGAGAACAAACCTGACATCATACTGCTATCTGAACTCAACACTGTTGGCCTGCCTCCTACTTTGGCCAAACTCGATTAACAATTACTTTTGCCTCGTGTGCTATGATTATCTTCCTGCTTCGGAGCCTTTAAATCTAATTAAGGAGAACCATTTCAGATTGGGTGTCTGAGGCCGGCAGATGATATGGGAGTAAGATGGAAGATTATAAAGTATTATAAATGCATCCTCACTGCAAAGTGTAAAGCTTCCCATTAATCACAATGACAGTGAGTAGATACATTTGGACCACTTTTTTACTCTTCTCATTCAAACATTTCTCTGTGAATTGTTTTGCACTATATGGTTCATCTTTGCCACACTTTCGTCCTTGCTCAAAACACATTACCACAGTCTGGCAATATGCAACATGGAAGAAATCCAGCCTTTTTCTGGTCAAACACATTTCAATACGGGTGGTTTCTACAAAAGGAGACTTCTGTGACACTATAAATTAGGGGCTGTCCACACGAAAATGAATATAGGTGAATGTGTTGATGTTTTTAAATAGAAACTGGAGAGTCGCTGTTATGGTATTTAATCAGCATACATGAAGATTTATCGATATACAGAGAACATCCTTCTTAGTTTACATAGGGTAAAAGGACGGGGTACGCCCTTGAGGTCACCAGTCTATCAGAGCCTCCGGAGCTAAATCTAAGTGTTACGCAGACATAACTGAGGCAGTGGCATATCACACAGCCGAGGACATGCTTTCAAGTCAGCATAGTTGAGAAGTTTGGTTTTACATCACTATTTTGCTCTGTGTGGTCTGATTGATGTGAACTGAAGTGATTAAAATAAGAGGAAAGTTTGAGTTTAGAATAAAAGGGAAACTTATGCGCTAACAGAGACAATGAAAGAGCGAATTTACTTTGTAGCGAACATGTTTCCCCGAAGCCTACCGTGTCCTCACATCCTCACATCCCCACACACACACACACACAAACACTTCCACAGCATCACATAAAAGTCAAACTTTTTTCTCTTCAAACACATACACACGAGCAAATAAAACAGCAGTTGTACAACATGTCAGCAGCCGCTTTCTCATACACACACACAAACACACACACACACACACTGTCTAGTTATTACATTGCCTACTCAAAGTGCGCTACATGAAGACGGCATCTCACCCAGTCAAGATCCTGCACTCTGAAAACCTACCTCTGCATCCCTGCCACATCCATGCCAGCGGAGAGTTTTTAATATTGAATAAACTCCGCACTCGCCTTCTTTCCAAATATGTGGCTTCTGTTCTTGAACAAAAACTAGGCTGAAATGGTAAGATAAGTTCACCCATTAGAGATGTGTGGGGCAGGTGGATTGCGTGAAATAAAATAATATTCGGATGAATTGTGGGCGGGTCGCGGTTGAAATAAATAAGCAAAAAAAAATAATATAACAAAATAAATAACACGTACGTTAACATATTGACTAGATCAGAAATGTGAACATTCTCAAAACAATGTCAGAACAATGTCATCAGACAGAAATTAGTTTACCTAGACAATCTGTGCAGCTGCTGTGTTCCATATGTTTAGCAGACTGCTACTACAATGAATAATGTTCGGTTGGGTGGATTACTGATATTTAGTGATTAAGTGCATTCATATCATAGTTAACTAGCGATTAATCGCACATTTGTATCTATTCTAAATGTCCCTTGATTTCCTTTTTTTCCCATTATTTTTTTCTCATTTTAATATCAACATAGAAACCACAATGTTATCCAAGCTACAGGCGTCCTGCAGCAGTCTTTCACTGTTCTGACTCTGGGTCAGACTCCGGATCAAATTCGAAAAGGATTACGGCATTACTCAATGTTTCGATAATTGCTAGCGGTGCATCTGCCTTTCCAGAGGGGGAGCTGCAGATCTGAGAGCTGACGTGCCAATTACGTCACTTCAAGGTAACTGGCCAATCACAAGACAGTCTGTGTTCTGTGGGTGTGGTTTTGGTCTGAAACAGCACGGCTGACGAGAGTGTCAGTGATGAGACATTTACACCGGCTCGTTTGTAGCGACTTGGATGTTTTTCTTACAATAAAAACTTCATGTTTCTAAGTACACCTCTATCCATGTCCGAGTAAAATGTCCGAGTTTGTCCACGTCAACCTCGAGCAACTCTAACTTAATGAAGCATTTGTGTGTATTTGTTTAGTACCTGAATGCAAAGTGTGTGAATATTGTTTATTTTCAATATTTAATTTTGTTACTTTAGTGAATATTTAAGAGTTGGATAGTGCCCTGTTTATTGTGCAATGGTATACAGATACAGAGATTTGCACTACTGAAAGGCCACATTTTTCCTTTGTTTCTCTTTACCCAAGTTAACATTTGTGTGTCAATTGTGCCCTTCAATTCAAAGTTCAAATAAATACCAAATGCTCTAAAATACTGTACATAGGGTTTTTATTCTTCATTCAGGTATTATAAACATCTTTGACATATAGGATGTTAAAGAATGTAAAAAATAATGTCAGTTTGCTGAGTAACTACTTTCACAATGTGGTAACTGAGTTACCAACTCAATTATTTTTTGGGAGAAGTAATTTGTAACTATAACTAATTACTTTTTTAAAGTAAGATGCCCAACACTGGTCATTAAATGAAAGATAGAGATCTATGTCGTTTTTCAGTTTCTCAACCACCTTTTAATCTGATTAGAGTGTAAAAGAGAGTAAAATTAGTAACCACGATACTATAACCAGACACAGTATCACGGTTCCGGGTATTATCGTGATACTGCAGCCTTTTTTTTATTATTATTATTCTTATGAACTGCAATGTATTTGTACAAGTTATAAATACTTATTAATTACTTATGTTTGGTGCATGATAAAGTGGTGGTGTCCAGAAAACAACATTGGGTTTTTAGATAACTGGCAAACCTTCTGGGGGAAACCTGGTCTCATGAGGAGAGACGACGTCCATCCCACTTTGGATGGAGCAGCTCTCTTATCTAGCAGCTTAGGACATTTTATTAGAAACCCATGACAATCCAGAGTTGAGACCAGGACACAGAGTTGCAGTCTTTCATGCTTCTCTGTGCTTCTATCCGAGCAGTCACCTATTAAAAACCCCATTGAGACTGTGTCTGTCCCTCGACCTACTAAAAGTAAAAACTAAAGTAAATAAATCAATAACAAACAGAAGAGGAGTTAGACACTCTAACTTAATAAAGATTAATACCAACAATAAAATAGAGTCAAATAATACCACTTTTAAACGTGGACTATTAAATATAAGGTCTCTCTCCTCAAAATCTGTTTTAATAAATGATCTCATTTCTGACAATTGTATTGATTTATTCTGTGTAACTGAAACCTGGTTAGTCTAAATGAGTCAACTCCACCCACTTATGCTAATACCCATATTCCTAGAAGCTCAGGCCGAGGAGGAGGTGTAGCAGCCATTTTAATACTACATTATTAATCAATCCCAAACCCAAACCAGGATATTCATCGTTTGAAAGCCTTATTCTTAATCTATCTCATCCTAGTTGGAATTCACAGAAACCAATTATGAAAGTCACAGTTTATCGTCCACCTGCACCTTATTCAGAGTTTCTATCAGAGTTCTCTGAGTTCTCATCTGAGTTAGTGCTTAAAACAGATCAAATCACAATTGTAGGGGATTTCAACATCCATGTAGATGTGACCGTGATAGTCTTAGCTGCGCATTTAACCACCGCTGACGAGCTGCATAAACTGCTGCTGTATGTGACTGTATCAGACTGAGTCTGTGCTCCGGTCATGGAGGACGTACTGAACAAATATTTTTAATTAGGACGTGTCAGAATGGTCAGTTATGACCTCTATGTGACCTTTTCTTAACAATGTGTGTGTTTGTACATCGCTGACTAAATACGGCGACCGCTGGCCGCAGTCTGATGCAAAGTGGTGCGAACACACAAACACGTTTGCTGACTTTATCCGGCACATTAGCTTCATATATAAAATCCTCTGTAAAACACTGTGCTCCACTGTGCAGCTACCAACAGCACACTTGTCCCTCTGCGTTGACTTAATACCGCTCTTCCTCCCTCCCTGCACTCTCGCAGGAACAGGGTGTAGCTAAGGTGGAGCTCTCCAAGTAAACTTACTGGTGGGGCGGTAACATTCGCGGTGAAATGCACATGCTGCCGTCATAAGTGCAGGGAATTGAACATCGAGTGTTTTATCGCCTATACTTACACTAAGGGAGACCACGAAAACATGACTGAGTATTCTTTTTCCACACTTTGGCGACTGGTAGGGCCTCCAGAGTCCCGAATGTAAGTATTGAAATTGTTAAAAAGTTGATTATTATTTTGCATAATATGTCCCCTTTAAACATAGTTCTTCAAAACCCTCTCCTTACTGATCATTATTTACTCACATTTAATTGTACAATAATGAACTACAATAACATAAATGAGAAATGCTGTCTGATAATAATATCAATACATTCAAAGAGACAGTGCAACCTTTATTTAACTCAGTGCCATATGTCAGTACATCTGAAGGTACCTTTTGTGATTTTACTCCCGCCCTCATAGATAACCTTGTTGATAGTACAGCAGCCTCACTGCGTACTACATTAGATTGTGTTGCCCCTCTGAAAAAGAAAGTGGTGAATCAGATGAGACGAGCACCATGGTTTAACTCTCAATAGAATAATAGAGTTGCCTATTATTCTTCTCTAATTGAAGAAAATAAGAATAGTCATAGATTTCTTTTCAGCACTGTAGCCAGGCTGACACAGAGCCACAGCTCCACTGAACCATCTATTCCTTTAACACTGAGCAGTGATGACTTTATCAACGTCTTTGTGAATAAAATAACATCAATTAGAGAAAAAATTAATCATTTCCTCCCTCATATTGGGACTGACTCATCTTCTAGCACAAGAGCTTTAGAAGCACCAGGTCCACAGTTAGACAGTTTCTTCCCTATAGATCTCCCTGAGTTAACATCATTAGTTTCATCATCTAAGCCATCAACCTGTCAGTTAGATCCTATCCCCACCAAACTGTTTAAAGATGTGTTTCCTTTAATTAACAACTCTATATTAACTCAAATTAATCTATCCTTATTAACTGGATATGTGCCCCATACATTTAAAATAGCAGTAATTAAACCCCTTCTCAAAAAAGCGACCCTTGACCCAGATATTTTAGCTAATTACCGACCTATATACCTTCCCTTTGTTTCTAAAATCTTAGAAAAGGCAGTTGCTAATCAATGATGTGAATACTTGCGCATTAATGGCCTGTTTGAAGATTTTTATTTAGATTAAACCATAGCACAGAAACAGCACTAGTTAAAGGGGACATATTATGCAAAATCTACTTTTTAACCATTTTAATACTTATATTTGGGACTCTGGAGGCCCTACCAGTCGCCAAAGTGTGGAAAAAGAATACTCAGTCATGTTTTCGTGGTCCCCCTTAGTGTTAGTATAGGCGATAAAACATGCCATGTTGAATTCCCTGCGCTTAGGACGGCAGCATGTGCATTTCAGTTCAGTGGTGCTGTCCCTAAGTGTTTTTAACTGATTTACAGTTGGGCAGTGTTCGGCTTGATCCTTGTGTCGGACGTCTCTTCCTGTGACGGCACTCTTGCTGTTTTCCGTGCTCGCTGCCATGTTGATATTGTCAGAGAACTAGTGGAGGGAGGGGGAGAGGAATGGAGCAGAGGGAGGGGGAGCTGAGCGAGTGAGCACTGTAAAGAGGACAAATCAGAAACCCCCTGAAAGAAGTGGGTGTGTTTGCCTGTGTCTCATTTGTATACAAAGGGACCATGCACAAAACCGAGCGTTCTGAAAGGGGCAGTTTTGGCAGGGTTATTGAACTGCTATGGTGCTTCATCCTTATGGTATTTTGACCAAAGCCTGTCACAGACATGTTCATTAGGACACCAGGGAATTATTTTAACTTGGAGAAATGGGGTATAATATGTCTCCTTTAAGGTTAGTAACAAGCTTCTCTTGGCCTCAGATAATGGTCTAGTTTCTTTACTTGCCCTGTTAGATCTTAATGCTGCATTTGACACCATTGATCATAATATTCTACTGCAGAGATTGGAGCATACTCTTGGTATCACAGGTGCTGCCCTCTGCTGGTTTTAATCATACTCATCTGATAGATTCCAGTTTGTTCATGTTAATGATAAAGCCTCACTACAAACAAAAGTTAATTGTGGAGTTCCACAAGGCTCAGTGCTTGGGCCTATACTTTTTACCTTATATATGCTTCCTCTAGGGAACATTATTAGAAAGCACAACATACACTTTCATTGTTATGCAGATGACACACAGCTATATTTATCAATGAGGCCGGATGAAATAAATCAGGTTGTTCAACTCCAGGAATGTCTCAGAGACATTAAGTCCTGGATGACCCGAACTTTCTACTTTTAAACTCAGAAAAAACTGAGGTCATTATACTTGGCCCTAAACACCTCAGAGAAAAACTTTCTGATCAAATTGTCACTTTAGATGACATCACCATGGCTTTCGTTCCACTGAAAGGAACCTTGGAGTTACTTTTGACCAGGAAATGTCATTTGATTCACACATAAAAATCATTTCTAGAACAGCCTTCTTCCACCTGCGGAACATTATGAAAATTAGAAACATTATGTCCTTACAGGATGCTGAAAAACTAGTTCATGCTTTTGTTACATCTAGATTAGATTACTGTAACTCCTTATTATCAAGATGTTCCAACAAGTCTGTTAGAACTCTTCAGTTAATTCAAAATGCTGCAGCACGAGTTCTGACAGGAACTAGAACGAGAGACCATATAACTCCAGTGTTAGCTTCTCTACACGGAGTATATAGTTTAATATTAGCCAATGAGAAAATAAACAAGGCATACTAACCTGGTATTCGACAGATAAATATGGGTGACGACACTGCAGGTGTTTTATGAGGTTCCTATAGCTTGGTGGCAGCACCTGCACAGTGGACGGCCATCGTCTATTGCTTTACCGTCTGTGCCTCGCTTAAAGCCAAAATATTTCCAAATGTGTTGGTTTTGAAGCAAATTTCTACCGAAGCGTTGCTGTCTTCATGAGTTCGTTCTTGCCGGCAGAAACACACAAACAGCCAATCAGCTAACAGACGGGCGGACCCAGTGTGAGGAAACAGTCTATCATATCATAGTAACAGGCAAACAGCCAAACTTCAGCATATGTGTAGTTTGGTTGCAGTAGTTGCAATGTGGGTTTACAAGGGAGTAGCATGCAGTGAGAAGCCGGGATGCTATGTAGCGGAAACTGGCACCGGTAGTATAGTAATCCACGGTAGTACCGTCATGTAGAATTTCTAGTTTAGTAGGAACTGTTACGATTTGGCACCGTGGGGGCAACTCTAAATCTGATAATAGACTAGTGTCAAAATGCCATACCCTTGAAGCGTATTCCCGTCCAAGTGCTAACTGAAGTGTTAGTGGAAGTGTTAGTGAGCCATAGTCAGATATTACAATTGGCTCACAGCTCCCTTATCTATTAAAAAAGGATCTATCCTGGAATAACTGTGATGGACTGATGAAAAGTAAGAATACTGCTGTGCTTTGGGAAACAGGGTTCTCCATGCGTCTGCTAATTTATATGTGTCAAGAAACGTGTGAATTCTCCTTGCAGATAAAGCTGTACGCTTATTCTAGGAACTATTTTGTTCATTACTCAGTACTCCTTCTGTACCCCGAGTACGTTCTGAGTTTTGGATTTGAAGTATGAGCGTGTATCTCAAAAAATGAATAAATTAAATAGAATAAAATAAATAAATGGTAATTAAAACAAATAATAATAAAGAAAGAATAGAGATAAAGTTAAGTCTTATCAATATTATTATCGTTAGCTACCCTCCAGAGAGCCAGGTGACATCGAATGCTTGTATCGCATGCTAATAATGTTTTTATGCTTTATGTACATGGGCCAGACATGACCTTCGAACAGGCCTGGTGGTTAGTTATGGATGTCTACTTACATATATTAACTTGTTTTCATGATTAAAAACCTCCTAATCGCTGCAAACGAGCCGATCAAAATATCTCCTCACTGACGCTCTTGTCAGCCGCGCTGTTTCAGACCAAAATCACAACCCCAGAATGTGCACTGTGTTGTGATTGGCCAGCCAACGAGAGCTTTCCCACTGTCCTGTGATTGGCCAGGTACTTGGAAGTGACGTAATTGGTAGGCCAGCTCTCAGATACACAGCTCCCCCTCTGGCACGGCGGATGTGAGGTTTACTGATGACAACATCACCTACGGATGTGCCGATCCGCTAAGCAGAGCCCAGGAAAACAATAAAACCCTATTTTATCAGCAGTGGCTGAACAGTTTGTTCTGACACTTAAGGGTTTCATAAACAAGGTAATGGCCTTTATTTCTGGATGGTTTCAAGATCTTCTCTTTATCTGAATAGTAGTGCAGCCTCACAATAAGCGCCTGTGGTGTCTCTCCACTCTGGTTTCGGGGCAAGGCTCCTGTGCACCCAGTCTATTACTAACGGTGCGTCAAAGTTTTCCTCCCCCAGTACGGCAGAGAAAAAAACTTTGCTACAAAGCAGCTCAGATTCCCCGCTTCATTGCCCAGACCTCCAAAGACTGCTAGCTCCTTTAGCTTAGATTAGCGCATTACGGCAACAACACATTAAACCACAGGACCTTAATGACTCAAAATTCATATTCAAATTCATTCATATATATATATATATATATATATATATATATATATATATATATATCTCATCGACAAACCGGCTCGCTGCCCCCTCACTGAGACGATCGCAGAGGCACTCGCAGAACTCGAGACTGTTCACTGTCCTCGCTCCCAAATGGTGGAACTCCCCATCGACATCCGGACAGCTGAAAGCCTCCACATCTTCCGCCACCGACTAAAAACACATTTCTTCCGACTTGTACATCGCACTTATGAGTAGCACTTCATAGTTTGATCTACTTGAAGCTCTTACTTACTTCTAGCTCTTATTTGTACCCAAATGTTTAAATGCACTTTTGTAAGTCGCTTTGGATAAAGGCGTCTGCTAAATGACATGTAACATATATACACATATACAGTGCCTTGTGAAAGTATCCGGCCCCCTTGAACTTTTCAACCTTTTTTCAACCTTGCCACATTTGAGGCTTCAAACATAAAGTTATAAAATTGAAGTTTTTTGTCAAGAATCAACAACAAGTGGGACACAATCGTGAAGTGGAACAAAATTCATTGGATAATTTATACTTTTTTAACAAATAAAAAAACTGAAAAGTGGGGCATGCAATATTATTCGGCCCCTTTACTTTCAGTGCAGCAAACTCACTCCAGAAGTTCAGTGAGGATCTCTGAATGATCCAATGTTGTCCTAAATGACTGATGATGATAAATAGAATCCACCTGTGTGTAATCAGGTCTCTGTATAAATGCACCTGCTCTGTGATAGTCTCAGGATTCTGTTTAAAGCGCAGAGAGCATCATGAAGACCAAGGAACACACCAGGCAGGTCCGAGATACTGTTGTGGAGAAGTTTAAAGCTGGATTTGGATACAAAAAGATTTCCCAAGCTTTAAACATTGCAAGGAGCACTGTGCAAGCAATCATATTGAAATGGAAGGAGTATCAGACCACTGCAAATCCACCAAGACCCAGCCGTCCCTCCAAACTTTCATCTCGAACAAGGAGAAGACTGATCAGAGATGCAGCCAAGAGGCCCATGATCACTCTGGATGAACTGCAGAGATCTACAGCTGAGGTGGGAGAGTCTGTCCATAGGACAACAATCAGTCATACACTGCACAAATCTGGCCTTTATGGAAGAGTGGCAAGAAGAAAGCCATTTCTCAAAGAAATCCATAAAAAGTCTTTTTTAATGTTTGCCACAAGCCACCTGGGAGACACACCAAACATGTGGAAGAAGGTGCTCTGGTCAGATGAAACCAAAATTGAACTTTTTGCACACAATGCAAAACGATATGTTTGACGTAAAAGCAACACAGCTCATCACCCTCAACACACCATCCCCACTGTCAAACATGGTGGCGGCAGCATCATGGTTTGGGCCTGCTTTTCTTCAGCAGGGACAGGGAAGATGGTTAAAATTGATGGGAAGATGGATGGAGCCAAATACAGGACCATTCTGGAAGAAAACCTGTTGGAGTCTGCAAAAGACCTGAGACTGGGACGGAGATTTATCTTCCAACAGGACAATGATCCTAAACATAAAGCCAAATCTACAATGGAATGGTTCACAAATAAACGTATCCAGGTGTTAGAATGGCCCAGTCAAAGTCCAGACCTGAATCCAATCGAGAATCTGTGGAAAGAGCTGAAGACTGCTGTTCACAAACGCTCTCCATCCAACCTCACTGAGCTCGAGCTGTTTTTTACCTCCTGCTTCACCTACAGGACACACACCTGGCTTAGCTTAACTGACTCACGACTAATGTTCTACTCTCGGCAGTGTGGCTTGCCTGAGCTTCAGTCGTTTTGAGAATTATCTTTCAGCTCCCACTCTTTGTTGATGAAATACGCTGTGACTGTCACGCATGCCTCCGTGGCAACTCTGTCGTTGTTGGTCACGCAGCTAAGAACCGTGTAGATTGGCTCAAGCTCTTGAATTAAGTCTTTGAAACTGGACCCCTGCGATTTTAATCAGTCTCATGTCTCATGTGCAAATAAAGCATACCAGTTTGTCCTTAATAGCATTCTGATGAGCAGCTGTGAACCCCACAATGTGGAGGAAGACATAATTCTTGCCTGCTCTGACTTAAAAAGTGGTGACAGCCGTGGGTGTTTTATCACCGTCAGACTGAACGTGAGATTATTGTTATTGTTCTGCAAAGTTTGTACATGTTTTTCACACAGAGGAAAGAGGGCCGGGCCACTGTCACGTTTTAAACACGTGTATAACAAAAAAAAAATACACAATCAAATAGCAATTACAGTATATGATAGCCTCCCGAAATGCATTCCAATAGCCCTAGTGTGAATGGTTGTTTGTCTCTATATGTGGACTTTAGCACTATGTCAGCTGAGATTGGAACAGCTCACCCCGCCACCCTTACGTGGAAAAAATGTCAGACCCATCTGTGTTAAATGAGAGAGAAAAACGTTTGTGAATCGTGACCTTGAAATTGAAAATTGAATCGAATCAAGGATTTGTAGAATCGTGACACCTCTAATGGAACCGATGACTACATTTTAGTTAAAGGCTGTCAGTGCTTTCTCCTATCGTCACTGATTTTCCGTTGAGGGAGTTTTAATTCCATCCTACTCTAATATGCTGTTTAATACTCTAGCCGCACTGTTAATAAAGTAACATTTATTTAAATTGGTTCAAATTTATACAAATATTACAGACCATTATAAATTCATTTCAACAAGATTTGTTTTAAAAAGTTACAGTCCTAATTCTTCTATTTAAAAGTCTGAAAGTCTACAGGTAAATCATTCTTCTACAAACAAACTTACACACACAGGATTGCACAGCTATTCTTCCAGGGACACACAATGACTTCTATTTATTTAGACAGCCTACACAAAGCATTAGCCATAACCAGTTAATGCCTAAACCAAACCCAAACCTAACCCCAATTCAAACCTTAGCACTAAAGTTAACCAGTTCCTTAGACATTAGGTTCTGCCATATTAGGACTAGGTCTTACTCCCAAACAAAGTCTCTGGTTATGCCTGGGTCAGTGCCAACTAAGAAAACTCACAATCCACTTCAAGCTAGGACTGGGCAATATGGCTGAAAAACATATCACAATATAACTACTTCATATCGATCGATATTGATAATTATTGAACATTTTTCATGACCTCTTTAAAATTAATAATTCAAAAAAAAAGATTATTTAACATTTATTATAAACTCAAACTTTTCTCTTATTTAAATCACTAGAGTTATCAATCAGACCACACAGGAAAATAGTCATGTCAAGCACGTTCATGACATTTTTAAAACCAAACTTCTTAACTATGCTGACAGAAGCGAGTCCTTGGCTTTGTGACAAGTCACTAGGGATTTATATCTTTAGGATTTTATCGATACTACAACATGTAATTTTGTGTAAAAAAAAAATAAAGACGTTACAAGATGTTCAACCTTTTTTTTTTTTTTATTACCACATGGTAATATTAAAGGTTCAACATAACAGAAGCTATGCAATTACAAATGCTTCTCAGAAGAAAATGAAAACTAGGGAGATGGCAAAAGCCCCTTCATGTTCAACCCAACAGACCGTAAGTGCAGACAGACCCATACGTCAAACAGAACAGTGCAGAGGAGGCATGATGCTCCTGCCAAAGCAACATATTAACTTTCACGGAAAAAGCAATACAAAATGAGTTAATATTGTGCCAGTCAAAATCAAAAGTTACACAAGTGACAAGACCATAGAGACATATGCTTTCCATGACAACGGAAGTACTGCCACATTTTGTACCGAAGGGTTAATGGAACAACCATTAACAGGACAGCTAACAGTGCTCACACTGACTTCAAGTGGACTAACTGCTGCCTATTTACCTAAACCACTTGGATTCGACCGGTGCTTTAAGTGGAAAAAAATAAGTGCCGGTATTCCCCTCATTCAACTGTTTCCAGGTAAATTAGGTGGTGGGTGGTTGGGACCAGCAGATCATTAAGTGATATATTCAAGTCACCTGGCTGTTTGTTTCGATATTACATGTTTTTATTTGAATTAATTTATACAAACTCATCAACTTTGCCAACCCAATAACATTGGCTTCACATATGTTTTCATACCAAACAATAACAACGATGAATGCAATGACAGGAGGGTACAAAAGGTATAAAATACAAGATATAAAAAGCTTCCCATTTAAATGAGTGATACAAGAAAAGTATAAAAACACTATGGCCCTCTTCCTCAGCACAAGCTGAACGATAAAATCTAACACACCAAGAGAGGTGTTTGTGCAAAACTGTGGAAAAACTGCAGAAAAGGTGTTGGTGTTGGTGTTGAACTCTATCACCAGGAAAAGTGTGCGACGCCCCTTGTAGTTTGAGTATCACGAATCGCAAAGAGATAAATAGAATAGGACAGGTTACTATGAGCTCATGGGAAGTCCCGGTACACCAGAGGCTTAAAACGAGAAGCGGCAGACGATTGTTGTGCTATACAGCGCGTGTAATCCAGGGGGTGTGAGCGACGAAGATGGTGGAATAAGTTTGTTGATAATAAGTAATAAGCTCTTGGCGATTATGGTCTGGTGTAATTTGCAGGCAGCGTTACTGTAATCAGATTACATTTGTCTGGAACGCAGTGATGTAACTGTTGATAACGTCAGTAATCACATTACAGTTCAGAATCAAAAAATGATCTTGTTACTTGCACTGCTTTACGGGACGACCGAAAACACAAATCAAACGTAGACTTGACTCTAGGAGACGAAGAAGATGAGCAACAGACAAAGAAGACGAGGAAGGACACGCGTATTCAGTGTTGTTTTCCTTTGAATTCTCATCATCATCCAATATTGTCATAAAGGCTATTGACTTCATTTTGTTACCAACGCCAAGCTGGCAGACCTCCGAACCATGGTAAGGAGACGTCCAAAGACCGCTAAGCTCCTTTAGCTTGCATTAGCGCATACGGCAACCACACATTAACTACTGGACTCTGTCTCCATGGAAGAACTTTTATTTCTTTTTATATACAGCACTGCAGAAAATAACTTAAAACACATGCAGGGTAACAGATATTCGCTGCGGCTCACCAAATGTGAACACACACACACCTTACTTCCTGCTTCACTACACACCTTCTCTGACGTCACACGCAACACATAGTACAGTACACTAACGTCTCATACCTGCTACATCCTACACACAAGTCACACACACCAGGCTGAGCCTTTAACATTTTATTTACAGATGTTGATAAATGAAATTCATAATTGTACAAAATGTTTAGCTTTGTTCTTGTTTGTTCTGACACATTTTCCTGTTATGTTTTTTTGAATTAAAGAGCATAAACGAGATTGTGTGCATAACCATTGATATCACAAAAGCGTCTATTGAGATACATATCGTTATCGTATTATCACCCAGCCCTACTTTAAGCACACTTATGTTTACAGTTTTGTTGCCCACAATATTATGTATTTTATGCACACGTACCTAGAGTAATGATCCACTGACATAAAATTCCTTGTAGGTGCACACATTCTTGGTCAATAAAGCCACTTCTGTCTATGAAACATTGTCACACACAGAAACTCAACACTATGTAAGAGGAGTAAGTTCTACACCTGTGAGCTTAAAATCAATGACAACGAGATTTGATCGATCAACAATACAGAGTGACTCTGTTTGTTTATCTGGGCTTATGAGTCATCTATCTTCTTACAGCACCACCTCACAGTATTCTGGTGAACTTCACTTTACATCTGGTCTTGTGTGTGCGTGATTCTACTGTATGGTGAAACAGTTGTAGTCCTGGTTCTGCACTATATCACCTTACTTGTCCAGTGACAAACAAGTGAAGCGCCACTAAAACATATTTACTAACAAGATTTATGGAGCTGTCAATGTGAACTGTAGCAATCCCCGTCGATCATGTTTCTCAAATCGCTAGCTAGTTGCCCTATTGGCAAATAAATAGTAAACATAGCATCGTAACATAATAATCAGCAACTGATTAACCAAGTAGCACATTCTGTTTGGTCGTCAATTACTGTTTAACGACAAGGCCCGAGACAACTAGCTTAAATGAGAAATTCACAGTATTTCCAGAGTAAATAAATCCGTCAGTAGCGGAGGAGCTCGCTAACTCAGCAGCACTTACCTGCATAATAACACCGACGCATTAGCTAGCAAGCTAGTGAGACGAAAAGAAAGAAAGAAATACACTCAATATTATACTGTGCTATCCAACTTACCCAAGCAATGTTAACTTCCACCGACAACCTTGAAGACGTGTAAGCTGTAGATGAGAAGAGTTCCCTCGCTGTATTTTGCTCTGATCGACCCAGTTTGACGAGTGATATAGAATGACACGAGTGAACTATCCACGTAGCTAAGCTCTTGCTAACGTGGACATTAGCCAGCAGCTACAGTCTGTTACCAGCTTCTCTAGTGGTGTATGCTGTCGATATGCTCGTGTGCCTGTCAGCGCTCTAAGACTCGTTGGGACTCAGTAGCAGTCAGCCTCCCACTATCTATATAGAAGTGACAGCACCGCTTACGGTATGTCCTCGGGAATACCAAAATAATCAGTGTTAAAACGGCAGAAGGAAGAAGGCCATCTTGTTGACAAGCAGCTGCATAAGGAGCACAACCAATAGCAACGCAGAGTCGATGGTGTGTCCATATATGGCATCTGCACTGCTCCCTCCCTCTCCAACTCTCTGCCTCCCCCATCCTCTCTGCACTGGGCAACACTGTGCAGCGGCAACATCAAAGGTCACTATGTGTCAAAGGTACGACACTGTCCAAAACATGGATGACTTAACGGGACTACCGGGCTCAGGAGTCCAAGGGCCCAGGTGAGGTGCCCGAGGTGCCCGAGCCTCTGCGCTAGTATTCAGATATTTTCGCTCCTACTATTCAAACCAATTTTTAAATGGGGCCCTGAAGCAACATGAAACTGGTTATGTTCCGTGATATATCTAATTATTATAAGCCAGGTGTTGCCCATCAAAAATGCTTTTCATATTTGTTTCTTATTTTGCATAAAACCGATGCACTTCCTATTGAAAATATAAGCCTACCTAGTGTTATCAGTTAATTGGAGCTTGGCTCAACATGTTTTAGGCTACTGGAGGTACAGTTGGATTACACATTTGCCACAATAAAGGACACTAGTTAGTTAATACTAGTTATGAAACTTTTGACAAGCAGGTTCCACAGGTCACTCATGAGTAATGACAAGGTCACTCACAATCCCGCAGTGGGGAAATTTACATAGTAAAGCAGCAAAGACAGTAAAGATAAAGATGGTAAATAATAAACATGCATTGCCAAAAAAGTCAGTCAGTCATCATCTACCGCTTTATCCTCCACCAGTGAGGGGGGTGCTGTGCCAATCTCAGCTACATCAGACGATAGGCGGGGTACACACTGGACAGCTCGCCAGTCCATCGCAGGGCCACACACACACAGCTAGAGACAAACAACCATTCACTCTCACACTCACTCCTATGGTCAATAATTTTTGGTCAAACTGAGAGCAGTGTTTGTTGTACAGTCTAACAACTGCAGGGAGGAATGACCTGCGATAACGCTCCTTCAGACATTTAGGATGTTTCAGTCTGTTACTGAAGGAGCTGCACAGTGCTGTGATGGTCTCCTGCAGGAGGTGGAGACATTGTCCACCTCCACTGGGTCCAGGGGACATCCAAGGACAGAGCTTTTTAAATCTGTCTGTCCAGCCTCTTCCTGTCTGCAGCTGTGATACTACTGCCCCAGCAGACCACTCCAAAAAGATGGCTGATGCCACTACTGAGTCATAGAAGGTCTTAAGGAGTTCTCCAAAAGACCTTAGACTCCTCAACAGGTAGAGACTAAGGAGCAGCAGATGAGACTGCAGTAAAGCTAGCCTCCACTTTTTTTTTTACAATGTACTAGAAATTATGATAAGAATGTGCAATTTCAAAATAAAAGCGATGGATGTGGGACAAGCCCTCTGAAATAGCATCATTATAATACTACTTCACATGGATAGTAGACCACCTGGTCCTCACAAAATATCAGACCATTGTGATATTTCAAAATAAAGGCCCCCTGAAAAGGCAGAATTTACCTATTTTAAATTCAGATTAATATAAAAAGGAAACTGGTTCCACAAGCAAATTACACTTCAAACTAACAATAGATCACCTCACGGTGATGTTTTGTGAGAGCCACCCTGAGGTGGCACATACTTTAGTGTCTAATGTAAAGTTGTAACAGTAACAGTTGTAAACACACACAGCTCATTTACATACAGGAACATGACGAACATGACAATCAGCATCACAGTTATTTATAAATGTTTGTTTATTTACTGACAGCAGGAAGATACAAATGTGTTAATTTATTCAAACAGCATGGCTTCATTGACAAAAACAGCAGGTAAACGGTCGACTTTCATTAACAAACATACATACATACATATATACAGTACATACTTCAATATATACAATACATACAGTACATACATAAATATATACAGTACATCCGTAAATACACAAAGTACATACATAAATACATACATAAAGTACATACATAAATATACAGTGCATACAAAGATACATACAATACATACATAAATACATACAGTACATACATAAATACCTACAGTACATACATAAATATATACAGTACATACATAATACATACATACAGTACATACATAAATATATACAGTACATACATAAATACATACATACAGTACATACATAAATATATACAGTACATACATAAATACATACATGCATACACTCATACTGAAAAAGGTGAGTGTGATGGTAGTGTATGTGTGCCTGTTTTAATCACTTTCCTTTGTCATTGCCCACATCCGTCCATCTATCCAGCCATCCAGCCATTGGTGTGCCCTCTTGAGTCACAAGATACATACTAAAGTACCCTCTTAAGCATAGGTGTGAAACTTGTAGTGATGTGTCTTTTTCATGCAGTACCTTCCTTCGCCATAAGATAGCAGGCAGCTGCATAAGCTCAGTCAGCAGGACAGGAAACACAAATGATTAGTTCAACTGTACATCAGTCCTTAGGTCACGTGACAGCTATCTAGTCACCGTTGTGCTGTTAAACAACAATGGCGGGGAGGATACAGGACACAAGTCACGTTATTGTGGAGTGTATTTGCTTTCCTAGGGTTTCATATGGTTTGAATTGCTTGTGGCATTTTGTTTATTATACTTTGTCAGCTGAAGCAAACCATGTTGTCTTCAGTGATAAGTGTTTTAGAACCGCGTTCACAAGAGGACTACAGCTGAACAAAATGACTCAAAGATTTGTTAAATTTACTGTCTGAGAGTAAAAGATCTGAGTCAGTAAAGAGTCGAACTTCCCAACACTAGAAACTTGCGGCCTGCGGGCCACGTGCAGCTCCTCCATAAACATTACTATATATTGTATAGCTACTCATTACTTGTAACATTACAGTTTTTCTCAATTGCTAAAACACTAAACCCTATTGTCTGAACCAAATGCTCAGTTGTCTGAACCCACTGATTGAATCAATCACTCTTTTGGCAAAACCATAAGCACTTTTCACCTGTTTAGACACAACTTGCCAACACATTTTCATTGTGATGCACCCGTGCTGCATAATGGTGAGCACAGGTGACAAAAGTCAAACACAGTTGCTGGAGTCACTGTGGATGCTGGAGTGGAAGCTGGAGTCACTGTGGATGCTGGAGTGGATGCTGGAGTCACCGTGAATGCTGGAGCTGTGGATGCTGGAGTGGATGCTGGAGTCACTGCTGGAGGATGCTGGAGTCACTGTGGATGCTGGGGATGCTGAGTCACTGTGGATGCTGGAGTGGATGCTGAGTCGCGGATGCTGGAGTAACTGTGGATGCTGGAGTGGATGCTGGAGTCACTGTGGATGCTGGAGGACGCTGGAGTCAGGATGCTGGAGTGGATGCTGGAGTCACTGTGCTGCTGGACACTAGAGTGACGCTGGAGTCACCGCGGAAACTGGTGGATGCTGGAGTCACTGTGGACGCTGAGTGGATGCTGGAGTCACTGTGGACGCTGGAGTGGATGCTGGAGTCACCATGGACGCTGGAGTGGATGCTGGAGTCACTGTGGACGCTGGAGTGATGTTGGAGTCACTGTGGATGCTGGAGTGGATGCTGGAGTCACCTGGAGTGGATGCTGGAGTCACTGTGGATGCTGGAGTGATGCTGAGTCACCTGGATGCTGGAGTGGATGTGGATGACGCTGAGTGGATGCTGGAGTGGATGCTGGAGTCACTGTCGATGTCGGAGTCACTGTCGATGCTGGAGTGGACGCTGGAGTCACCGTGGATGCTGGAGTGGACGCTGGAGTCACTGTCGATGCTGGAGTGGACGCTGGAGTCACTGTCGATGCTGGAGTGGACGCTTGAGTCACCTTGGATGCTGGAGTGATGCTGGAGTCACTGTGGATGCTGGAGTGGACGCTGAGTCACCGTGGATGCTGGAGTGGATGCTGGGGTCACTGTGGATGCTGTGGATGCTGGAGTCACTGTGGATGCTGGAGGACGCTGGAGTCACTGTGGAGACTGTCACACGGATGCTGGAGTGGATGCTGGAGTCACCGGATGCTGGAGTCACCGTGGATGCTGGAGTCACCGTGGACGCTGGAGTCATCGTGGATGCCAAAGTTGCAGTAACAGTTGTGGGTTAGGGTGACCAACAAAACATTTTTTCACAAAGCCACAGTGATAATGGCTTTGCACACAGTCAAGGTGGCATTTGTATACACTGTATCCTAAAAGACAGACAGGAAAAGTGATTCATAAGTTTCAAGAAACACACAAAACAATACATTTTTTAAACCCTGTCTGAGAGGCAAATTGTTACATTTCTTCTTAATGAAGAGGTTCAAAGAACAGTCATTATTATCAGGGGCATCTATAAAAATGCAGGAATCTTGAAACGTAGTGTTGAATAATAATAAAAGAAAGAATAATAAGAGAAAATTTAAAATAAAATTGTATTTTGTATTTTTAACACAGGAACATTTTTATCCAGAATCAAGTATTAATGAACTGTACTGCAGTTGCCTCTAAGACTTTCCCTGTCCTAAAATATATGCAGCTGAAATCAAATCGAATGACACTGTTGACTGTGATTAAACAGAATTTTTAATTTCTAAACATGAAAAATAATATTCATCATCAAATCTTTTATCTTAACAATTGAAGAACTGACGTCACGCATTTTCAAATTAGCAAAGCTGTGTGCAACTTCTCAGTCAAAGATTAAAAAACAGATAAATACTAATATATAAAGAGCATATAGTTTATCTTATACGTTTCTTGGTTGAAAATGAGACCCTCTGTCTCAATGTTATAACCTGTACATAATATAAATAAAAGAAAAAAAAAGGAAAAAAATCGCTGGGTCTTGCTTGTTGTTACAATCGCTATCGTTACAGCAGACATTACTGGTTAATAAACCATACTTAATTGATTTAATGCACACAAATAATGACTATTCATAGTGTTCAATATCAAAATGTGTTTTTTGTCCATTCTTACCTTTTCCTCCGTCATTTTGGACCGGTTTGTGTTTTTCCCATGTTGCTTGTTTCGGGTGTTCTCTCTTCATACTTTGTCAACGTAAACGTCATCACGTTTCAGACACAGTCTTTTCTGTGACCAAATCCAGAATCTTGAAAGTCACGTGACCTTGACGCAAAAGGCAGAAAAAAATGTAACAGTCATACAATTCAAGGGGCCATTATTGTAACCCCTCTACGTTTTTGCACTTTGGACCAACGGAGCCAGGGTACGTGGTTGTGATGTCACTGGAAACACAGGTGTTGGGCTTTCATCTGTTTTGTCTCTTCTCATCCCTAGCATGTCGCAGAACTTCCTCCAGACGGGCACATCACCAGGACCTACACAGGTGATCTGGATCTTGTCTCTCACCTCGGTAAGCAAGCCTCGAACAAATGCTTGTGTAACATGAGTTTCCCAGGGGCCTGTGACTGGGCCTGATCTGGCTCATCAATGGTGCCATATTGGTTGAAGGTGTTGACAAGGCAATGATAGTAGTCAGGCACCAGTTCTAGTGGATCTTGTTTGTGGTTGGTAATCTTTGTCATGTCCATTGTGACTGGAAATGCCACAATCAGGGCGTCAGTCAGTCGGGTGATTGCATCTTGGTATCAAAGGTTGTTAGCATGGGTCCTGGCTAACAAGATGGTTTTTGGTGTATTATAAGAAGTGGATGTAGCTCCGCCCCTTTGGCTCTGTTCATTCCTATGGATTTGCTCACTCGGCACATATGCCAAAAAAGTTTCTGACTTCCTGGTTTATTTCCGGGTTGTGTGGCCCATAGAACATGTGCAGTAGTGTTACTCCCATGATGCCTTTCATCTATGTGAACGAGCCGTCCGTGTCATTCATGTGTTCATCACATTTATCAGTGACTTTATGAACAGATAGTGTCATTCATGTGTTCATCACATTTATCACTAACTTTATGAATAGATAGTGTCATTCATGTGTTCATCAGTGGTGAAGTTATTGAACGCAGGTCTCAGGTCATCACACCGCCATCTGCCCCGTGTTCACAATGTCAGTATGAACCCACACAGCAGCTCGTTAATACATCGATAATAAGTTTGAAAATAAATCCTCATGAGTGACAAATAAATAACTAAAACCTGTTTTGTTATAATATTTAAAAAAATGTAAAATAAAACCCATCATCGCCTTAATTTATTCACATTTCTGACCACGCTTTGCTATGCTCCTACACAGCTGTGACGTCACTCTGGGAAATAAGAGTTTTCTGGGCTTAAAAATATAGAATATAAAGATCTATACAGGCCTGTGTCCATGTCTTCAGGTGTCCTGTGTCCATGTCTCCAGGTGTCCTATGGACACTTTTACATGCGTCTCTTTTACTATTGTGCTCTTCAAGGCAGAGGGGGTTGAGCTCTATCTGGATATAATAATACATCCATGAGCAATAACACTGCACGGCACAACCAACTATTTACATGCGACTACACAATGTGTCTACAGTGGACACATTGTGTTCATCAAATGAAAACTGTGGACATTTCATTGGGGACAACGTTGAACTTATTATTAGCTTGTGCTCCATGACATTTTCGACACAGGAAAACATAAAAGCTTATAATCCTCCCCTGCTCAGCAGTGCCCTCTGGTGGGGCACGGCCCTGGCCCTTAATGCAAAGAGGCCACTGATATTACAGTTTTTCTTGATTGCTAAGACACATTTCTTGAAAGCTGCTCTCCACTGAAGGCCGCCTTGGTTCACCTGGTGGACCAAGAGCTTCTTGATATGGAGGACACCACAGTCCGATACTGTGTGTCAAACCTGAGCTGCCAGCATCGGAATCCAACGGTTTATTGATGCTTGGGATTCTCACACAGTTTCAGGTATTTGATCCATTTGAGCAGTTGTATCCCCAACACAAAAATGAATTTCACTTAGCAGGGAGCCTGCTGTGAGGATTACTTCCCCCTTGGCAACACCTCAGGTCCACTTCCTCAGGTCCCATTGAGCATTTTCAAATTCAAAATGTGTAATCAAATCAGTTTATATCACTGGCTCTCATGTAATAACCCTAACCCTCATTTATTACACACTTTGTTGTGTTAGAGACTTGATTTAAATAAATAGCATAGCATTAATCAGATTTTACATAATTTAGGCAGCTGACAAAACAATACTATGAAATTACAGTTGCCTGATAAAAATGATTACCCTGTTATTTGTTGCAAAAAGTGAATTTTGACCCTATATTCCTCCAAAACATATACAGTAAAAGTATTTCATACTACTAGTATATACTAGTATGAAGTACGCCCCCCCATTATTTTTCTTGCTTATATAATTTCAAAGGCCTTGTGTCATCTGTAAAAAACAAACAAAAAAACAGCAAAAACTCAAGTAACAATACCGTTTCTCGCCAGTAGGTGTCAGCGTGAGGATGATGAATGAGTGACTGCCACTTGAAGTTCACAGTAAAGACAGCGCCACTCAGATTATGGATGGTTATTCATGAATTATTCATGTCTTCTCTACTATATTCACAGATTCACAGTGTTTCTTGCACAATAAAATCACTGGCACCAAGAAGAACATTGTTATCATTGTGCACGTGTAAAAAAAAAAGACGGGAAATTTGACCCAGGATTACTCAATAAGTATACAGTAAAAGTACTCCATACTACTAATATATGAATTAATTTTATACTTAAAACGGATGATTACACAGGCCATACAATACATCTACCTTATGCTTGATTTGATGTAATTATTTTACATGTAATCACTATAATGTGATAGGCTTGGGGTTTGTTTTGATATATAATTAATATATAATCAGTACATTGTGACTGATGGTTGATGAGGTCGAGGGCTTCAGTGTCTCAGGCTGTGTCTTGACCGTCAGGATGAATTGAGACCCAAACAAAGTATTGTGTTTCCCTATAATTGCAACCGAAAGTCAAAAATATTCACATTTAAGAAGCTAAAAAATGACAGAAACTAGAAAATATTCAACAATTATTTTACATGTAATCACTATAATGTGATATAATTGTTATATAATAAATTAAATTGACATATAATTTGAACATTTATTTTTCAGTATGTTGTAATCGCATCCGATGGGACTTTATTTTGAAAACCAGAAATAAGACAGGCCTGAATGACTATCGACTTGTCGCTCTCACCCCAATAGTCATGAAGTGCTTCGAGAAACTGGTCAGAACGCACATCAAGGACAGTATCGACATCACTGTGGACCCCCACCAATATCCATACAGGAAAAACAGATCCACAGAGGACGCCATCTCTTCTGTGGTCCACACAGTCCTCACTCACCTGGAGAGCAAAGACTCCTATGTCCGCCTGCTCTTCCTCGACTTCACATCCACTTTCAACACCATCATACCACAGACCCTGATCCATAAACTATTTTCACTCGGACTGAGCACCCCCCTCTGCAACTGGGTCCTGGCCGTAGTCAGTGAGGATCCACAACATCTCCTCCATCTCCATCACCCTCAGCACTGGCTCCCCCCAGGGCTGCGTGCTGAGCCTTCTTCTGTTCACCCTGCTCACTCATGACTGCTCACCTAAACATCCGAGCAGTCATATTGTGAAGTTTGCTGATGACACAGCAGTGGTTGGACGCATCAGCAACAACGTTGAGTCCAGCTACAGGCGGGAAGTGGAACACCTGGAGGGTTGGTGCAGGGAAAACAACCTCTGCATCAACACAAAGAAAACAAAGGAGATGATCGTGGACTTCAGTCAGGAGCAGACATCCCCCCCATTCTCCCCTACACATCGGAGGAACAGCGGTGGAAGTGGTCTCCAGCTTCAGGTACCTGGGCGTGCATCTCAAGGACGACCTCACCTGGAGCAGCAACACTTCCAGCCTGGTCCGGAAGGTACACCAGCGCCTGTACTTCTAGGAAGGTCAGCCCTTATCACCTTCTACAGATGTGTAGTGGAGAGTGTCCTGTGCTCCTGCATCACTGTGTGGCACGGTAGCTGCTCTGCAGCAGAGAAGAAGGCTCTGCAGCAGAGAAGAAGGCTCTGCAGAGAGGGGTGAAAGCTGCACAGAGAACTGTGGGCAGCAGCCTCCCCACCATCACGGACATCTTCACCTCCAGATGCAGAAAAAGGGACATGTGCATCATGAGAGATCCCACCCACCCAGCACACACACTGTTCACCCCCCTCCCCTCAGGCAGGAGGCTACGGAGCATCAAGAGCAGGACAACGAGACTGAGGAACAGCTTCTACCCTGGAGCTGTCAGACTCCTGAACTCTCTGTAGCCCCCATAGCCTTGCTGCCCCCACCCCCCACAGACTGTACATTGCACATGCCCCCAGTACTGTACGCCACCTTTGCACCAATTACCTCCAGAGGTTTAAAGTTTTAATCTTTTAATTTATATTTTGTTAGTTAAACTGTTGGTTCTTCTTTTCTTCTTCTTTCTTTTATTGCTGGGCTGACCCGGTTCTGGAGAGACTGAAATTTCGTTCTGACTTCATGTCGTAATGTGTGTTGGTATGACAATAAAGAACTCTTGAATCTCTTAGGTGTTAGGTAGCTGCAGAACAACACTTGGGCACATATTGGTCAGAGCATATAACAATAGTCTTATCAAGTAAAGTCTTTTCCTCGCCTTCGTATTTGACCACAACACCCAGGCACATTTAATGCTAAACTTGGTGCGCATACAACCAATAACTCGTTCCAGGTTGGATCCTGGCGTGAGCTAGTTTGCTGCTCTGTTCCACATCTTTAGCATCCAGTTGGCTGCGGCCCCTGGTGAATGCAGGGATTTTCAGTGTGGCACCCTGCTGTCCACCTGTGTTGTCCATTGGAGCAGCATCCTCCTGACATGTCTGTGCCTCTTAATCTGATGACCCTGTTTCCATCTCAGCTACAGATGAAGTGTTGTCTGATGGTGATAAGAATAAGAAATATTGTTGTTAGGGATAACAAAGTACCAAAATATTTACCTGAAGGAGCTGTATTGTCCTCATTATTCGCTTATCCTGCTGATGCTGTTTCCACCCAGGTGAGAGATTGTTGTTGTTTTACATTTAAGAAGCTGAAAAATTACAGAAAGTATAAAATATTCACATTTAAGAAGCTAAAAAATTACAGAAAGTATAAAATATTCACATTTAAGAAGCTAAAAAATTACAGAAAGTATAAAATATTCACATTTAAGAAGCTGAAAAATTACAGAAAGTATAAAATATTCACATTTAAGAAGCTGAAAAATTACAGAAAGTGGAAAATATTCACATTTAAAAAGAAACCCCGGTGGAGTTGCCTTGTTGAGGGGAATAAAGTCATTTGGATGCTCCCACGTTTCTGTCAAACATAAAAAGTCAAACTTAGTCATTGAGGAGATCCCTGATGAAAAGACCTTTGCTCGTCAGTGAGAGGATTTTGTAAGGACTGAAGTTGATGGTGGTGGTGTTGTGTTTGACAGCTGTGTTAGCTGAACGAGCTAGCCGGGGCTGGTGTTAGGTGCTTGTCGTCAGTTCATCTGCATGGATCATTAACCTTAGGTCTGTCCGATTGGAGAACTCATCCTCCCCCCCTCTCGTGATCTCCTGGGGGTATCTATATTCAGAGCTTTCTGTGGCTTTATTGGGTTCTTCCTCACAAAAGACACAGGATGGGCTGCTAACCCATACTGTCCCGTGTGCCGTCTTTCCGGGCTGTCAACCGTCTCTCAAGGGGTCACTAAACTGTTCTTGGTTGTACTTTTTATTGTCAGCATCGGAAAACAAATCATCACTAAACATTCAAGGAGAATAGATTTTGCACACTTGGGTTTTGTTCTCTTTCTCTCTCTCTGTCTCTTTTTTTCCAGGACCGGTTGTTCTTTGTAATGAAGTACGTCAACGGCGAATGTTTCAGATTCAAACATCTAGAAAATTTGACAAGGCACGGTCCTGATTTTATGCCGCTGAGGTCACATCTGCCATGATGTTCCTGCACCGGTATGGAGTCATTTACAGGTAACCATGCTAACAGTGTTAGCATCACACCTCCTTCATCAAAAGTGTCCACAGGTGCTTGAATATACTATGCATTATGTGCATTCAGGCACATAATGCATAGTATATAAAAGACACTTTTTATTGGATAAAGTCACTATGGTGCGTTCACCCCAATGTGAATTTGAATATGGTGTTACTCACGTGTGTTTGGTGGCAGGATCGTTTATCTTTACCTGTGCTCATTATGTGGCGAATATTAACATACTTTGTTCCAGAAAAGGTGTAATAATGTAATATTAACACTAACAACGCTTTTAATTATTTCAACAAATTTAGCATCTTTGCAACAAATAGCATATGCCGCTTTTCCACTACGTGATCCTGGCTCACCTCACCTCGCCTCAGCACGGCAGTGGCAGGTTTTTTTGCTTTTCCATTAGCGATGGAATGTGGAGCGATGTCGTCAGACTGCCAGCCTCATGTCAAGAGACATGAACAAGACATCCGACACGAGAATCAACTGTAGATCAACTGATCTTAAAAAGACTTAATAATCTGTTAAGCTCCAACATTTTTTCCTCTCCCACTTTCCATATGTGATCCCTCAAACTTTTCACGGATTGTCTTTAGTTTCTCAGTAATGTCGTGTCCTGTCTTTCTCCATCTGGGCTGCACTTCGCTCTCTCCTCCCACTTTTAGGAGACAAGAGACTTATTGAAACAGACTGGATATGTATACCACATATACATTTATATATGTGTGTACACTATAAAAATATTAGCAGACTTTAACCATGAATGAATTATAAGAACTTTGGCTCTGTTCTTTTTTTCCAAAAGGCATGATGGGAGAAACAGTGACAGCTGCTGAGAAAGTGTCGTGTTTACTGTGTTTGATTTTGATATTTGAGCATTTGATATTAAATATTTTTGATTCATGATATTTTTACAATGTTATATTTAGAAATAAAAATTAAAAATGTTAACTGTATGTTTATTTGACATCATCAAACAGGTCAACATATTTTAAATATTTCTAGAATGTTGCTTTCACAGAATATACAGCTCACTACTATTATTATTATTCTAATTATTATTATTATTATTATCATTATATTAATATAATGATAAGAATATATTAAAATAAAGTCAGGCCAGAAAACCTGCAGACTTGTGATCATATTATTAGGAACATTAACAGTTAAAAGTAGTTTCAAAAGCAGCCTGCCCAGGAATCTGTGGTGAAGAGTGCAGGTCTCAGTGCATCACACGGTCACAGTTCCACTCCACACCGTCATCTGCCCAGTGTCACGATGTCTGGGACTCAACATGCTAACAGCTAGCTGCTAATAGGGCTGTCATGGTTAAGGAATTTTCACCGTGGTAAATGAATGTGGTGATGTCATGTGCGTATCTGTGATAGTCTCGTTTATACTGTGGTTTATCATTTTTGTGATGAGCTGCCTGCTAAATTGGAAACACCAGAAGCTGAAAGGGGGTTTATACATATATACATTACATACAGTATGTATCTGTATTTGACAAACCATGAAGCTTCCTACTGAGTCACACGTCTCCAGGGGTTAAAGAGAATAAACACCATGTGAGACTTAATGAAGTGAAATGTTGTTAAAGTGGACATATTATACCCTATTTCCCCCATTAAAATAGTTCCCTGGTGTCCTAATGAACATGTCAGTGACATGCTTTGGTCAAAATACCATAAGGATGAAGAATCATAGTAGTTCAATAACCCTGCTAAACCCGCCCCTTTCAGAACGCTCGGTTTTCGTGCATGGTCCCTTTATATGCAAATGAGACACAGGCAAACACACCCCCACTTCTTCCAGGGGGTTTCTGATTTGTCCTCTTTACAGCGCTTTACAGCTCTATTCGTCTCCCCCTCCCTCCACTAGTTCTCTGACAATATCAACATGTCAGCGAGAGTGCCGTCACAGGAAGAGACGTCCTACATAAGGATCGAGCCGAACACTGTCCAACTGTAAATCAGTTAAAAACACTTAGGAACAGAAGATCAGCGGTGACACAGAGAGTGCAGCACCGCTGATCGCCACCGCGGATCGCCAGCGGCGCGCTGAATAAACTGTATGTTGCTGTATCAGACCGGAGACTGTGCTCCGGAGACCTCACCACCGCTGACCAGCTCCGGTGCTCCGGCGAGCTGGCGATCACCGTGTAAGCTGAATAAACTGTATGTTGCTGTATCAGTTCGTGTGTTCGCACCACTTCACATCAGACTGCGACCAGCGGTCGCCGTATTTAGTCAGGGGACGTATTTCACCGACGTACAAACACACAAATTGTTAAGAAAAGATCACATAGAGCTCATAACTGACCATTCTGACACGTCCTAATTAAACATATTTGTTCAGTACGTCCTCCATGACCGGAGCACAGACTCAGTCTGATACAATCACATAAATCAGCTGTTTATGCAGCTCGCCGCTGACGATCAGCTGATCGCCACCGCTGATCGCCAGCGGCGCGCTGAAAAACCATTTACCATAAATACAACAGACATTTTAGTTGTTTCCTCATTTTTGTTCAAATTTTTCTGAAATCAGAAATTTTTCAGAAATTAACCTTTGCTATATCGGGAAGATTCCAGTCTTGCCAGAAATGGTCTTCATGGAAGAGTTGCAGCCAAAGAAACGCTGTGGAAACAAGGCCAAGTGACTCAAGTATGCACGAAAACATAGGAACTGGGGTGAAGAAAAATGGCAGCAGGTGCTCTGGACTGATGAGTCACAATTTGAAATATTTGGCTGTAGCAGAAGGCAGTTTGTTCGTTGAAGGGCTGGCTACAATAATGAATGTCTGCAGGCAACAGTGAAGCATGGTGGAGGTTTCCTTGAACGTTTGGGGTTGAATTTCTGCTCAGGATTAATGGTGTTCTCAATGCTGAGAAATACAGGCAGATACTTATCCATCATGCAATACCACCAGAGAGGCGTATGATTGGCCCAAAATTTATCTTCAAGAAGTACTGGAAGTGATGGTGTGGTCTCCACAGAGCCCTGATCTCAACATCATTGAGTGTGTCTCGGGATTACATGAAGACAGAAGGATGTGAGAAAGCCTACACCCACAGAAGATCTGTGGTTAGTTCTCCAAGAGGTTTGGAACAACCTACCAGTCGTGTTCCTTCAAAAACTGTGTGCAAGTGTACCTGGAGGAATTGATGCTGTGTTGAAGGCAAAGGGTGATTTAGATTTCTCTTTTGTTTATTCACTGCATTTTGTTGATTGATGAAAATAAATGATTAACATTTTTGAAAGCATTCTTTGTTTAAAGCATTTTTTTCACAACTGCCTAAAACCTTTGCACAGTACTGTGTCTCGGCTGGATGCGCACACACACACCAATAGAAAAACACATCCCAACAGTGAAATCATTGCAAAATCAAACACTGAGGGTACAGAAGTATATATTATATGATGTTAACTTCATTAGTGAGGTTTATATTATGGGACAGTACAAAAATGAAAAAAATCAGAAAACAGCCTTACCTCAGCTGAATACATCCAGTGAAAGTAAAATCATAAACTACTGATAAAAAATAGGTATATTTATACTTCATCAAAACATTTTACCCTATTGTTTGTTGCAAAAAGTGAACTTTGACCCTATATTCCTCCAAAACGTATACAGTAAAAGTATTCCATACTACTAGTATATGAAGTATAAGTGGTACTGAGTTCAGTGAAAGTGAAATCATACACTACTAATACAAATTATGGATTTTAAACTTCATCAAAAACGGATGATCACACAGGTCATACAAAACATCTCGTTTATGTTTGATTTGATGTAATTATTTTACATGTAATCACTATAATATGATAGGGTTAGGGTCAGTTTTGATAAATTATTTAACCTTTTTCTTTTTCAGTACATTGTGACTGATGTTGATGAGGTCGAGGTCTTCAGCGTCTGAGGCTGTGTCTTTGACAGTCAGGATGAATTGAGCCCCAAACAAAGTGAAACATTGTGTTTACCTGTAATTGCACCTGTGTAAACAAAACCAGACTTTTGTTTGGGTTCACGTAGAGGGCAAGTCTTTGAAGTCCCTCAAGATGCCTGTTTGGTTTTTTTACTCAAAGGAGTGAATGTGTGTATGAGCCTCTTTGTAGGTGTAGGTGCCTGTGTATCATGTCGATTTGAACTTGATGTGAGAACAAGAAGTGTCTGGAGTTGCACATACACACACACACACACATTCATTCCTAAACCCACATTCACACCATACTATGATATCCCTAAAATACACCAAAATCATTTTAGCTTCAGATATTGATTGTTATATGATAATGAAAAATGTTGATATTCCCTGACAGTGGTAGATTTATATTACATAAAAATTAACTTCACCTACACCAAATTTCAAGCAATTTACATCAACACAGCCAAATATATCAACAAAAAAAATCCAAAAGCACGAAGAATGCAGAGGGTTAAAAAAGATTTGTTCACAGAATCTTTCTGCATGACTGGAGTGCAGACTCCCTGTAACACAGTCAATGAACTGAAATATGCCACTCGACTCTTCCAGTGCGGACACTCTGCCAATCAGTTGCCGACAGTCTGTCGACGTCACATGTAGTATGACGTATTAGTATGTTGTTCCTCCTCGATCTCCCTTCGAGGTCAGTCATCTTTTCTCGCATCTGTCGTGGGCTTGGGCTTCAGCAAGATTCCCCTTCTGTATCTGTAGTTCATTTATATTATCTGTTAGTTTACGCTCAATCTCTTGTTGTAGAATGATCATTTCTTCTTTAATTTCCTTTTTCAGTTCGTCTTTTAGTGTGGTTAGTTTGTGTCATAGCTCTTTAAGGTCTTTAATGTCTTACCGTAGCTAGCCCAACTCGCAGTGTTTCGTTGTGTTCTTGTCCTGTTGTGTCATTATTTTGCCTGAAAAGTTCATTCATGAGGCTAATATTTGACAGATTATACCTCACCCAGTTATTTGTACTGTGGAATACAACCCATGAAATGCTCATTTCCACATGTTAAAAAGTGATTATGATGACTCTGAAAAGTGCAATCGATAAGTCTGTCCAAATGATGAATTTATTCCACCCTTCCCAATTATGAGCTCCCTGATTTATCTCCTCCTGACTGGATTGACGACTATGACAAAGAAAAATCTGAATCTGACTCTGAATCCCATTTGACCTGAACCATAATCGGTCCTTAAACTGTTAATATGGTTGACACTTTTTGACTGTAGCTTAGCTCTTTTTGTTAGGTGTTAGGTAGCTTCAGAACAACACTTGGGCACATATTGGTCAGAGCATATAACAACAATCTTATCAAGTAAAGTCTTTTCCTCGCCTTCGTATTTGACCACAACACCCAGGCACATGGTCCCATTTAATGTTAAACTTGGTGCGCATACAACCAATAACTTGTTCCATGTGAATCCTGGAGTGAGCTAGTTTGCTGGTCTGTTCTACATCTTTTGCATCCAGTTGGCTGCGGCCCCTGGTGAATGCAGGGATTTTCAGTGTGGCACCCTGCTGTCCACCTGTGTTGTCCATTGGAGCAGCATCTTCCTGACATGTCTGTGCCTCTTAATCTGACGACGCTGTTTCCATCTCAGCTACAGATGAAGTGTTGTCTGAGTCTGATGGTGATAAGAATAAGAAATATTGTTGTTATACAATATCATTTGAAATCCAAAAATAAATCACAAGGTGCTGTAAAATCATACATATTGATACACATCTTATCCATTAATTCAGGGATAACAAAGTACCAAAACGTCTGCTAAATGACATGTAAAAGATGAATGAACCAGTCTTTCATTGCAGTTTTAAAAGTTCATATTACTCAATCAGCAAACACACTCACACACACGCACGCACGCACGCGCACACACACACACACACACACACAAACATTCATTCCTAAACCCACAGTCACACCATCAGAGCTGGATTAAATAAATGGACTATACTAGGCAGAATGTATTTTTTGGGCACCCCTCCATGTTATTTATGAATTGAAATCTGAAACCTACCAAAGTTACTAATAAAAGTGAATTCACATTTTACATAGCGTAGTCTTTGGTTACGAGTTGGTTCTTTGTATGCCAAAATAAGTCATGTGTCGTATATTAAACAGTCTATCAGACTATTTTTTGATTTGTATTACCGTAAACAAGACAATAAGCAAATAAGATAAATGTTGTAAGCTATTGCATTTTGCAGAAAATCTTAATTAAATGTGTTGATTAAATTGAATAGTGTAATAAGTAGTCAAATATACAATGAAACCAATACAATTTGCAGTAAGAGAAACTGTGCTGTAGTGGTAAAGAGGTTTATTTTCATGGACAAGCATCACCTCTCTTCCATTTTCTGGTATTCAACACTCAGCAGCTCAGCTCCTGGTCTGGACTGTTCTGCAGTTTTCTCCACTGGTCTGGATGTTTCTCTGGATGGTGTACTGTGCAGTGTTGTTTTTGGAAGCCATTCTAGATTTAGTCTTAGTCTTTTGGACTAAAACGCTTATTAGTTTTAGTCACGTTTCAGTCATTTCTATAGTGCACTGTCACACATAAGTTTGACATGAAATTTCCTCCGCCGGTGGTGCGCCGCGACCGGCTTGGAAGGGCTCGGGGCGAAGGTGGTTTACAGTGAACCACCGCCCGGACCTCGCCGCGGACATGTGCACTCGCTGCGGCTTCTCCCGCGCGACTGTCGATCGGAGCAGACTGTCCTGTGCGCCCTGACAGCGTTGCGTCATCAGGACGAGGAGTGTAAATCGTCTTGAAACGCGGACCAAGTCATTTTCAGGTTTTAATTGTCCCCTTGCCAATCGGGCCCTAGGCACGTGCCTAGTTTGCCTTTGCGTTAATCCGGCTCTGGTTGCTGCATCAGTCGCTGACCAAGGAATTACTGGGGAAGTTGGCGGTAGACGGGATCTATTGACATGTCACAGGAAGATGCTCAAAAATTTAGAGGTAAGTGAAATTTTACATTACATTACATGTCATTTAGCAGACGCTTTTATCCAAAGCGACTTACATTATGATAATGAGCTAAATAGCAGGCCAGGTGGCTAAAGAGTTGTTGCTAAAATGTGTTTGTTAATAACTACGTCTTTTCACTCATTGAAAATACATACATACATACATACATACACATGTATTTAAACACACACACGAATTAATCGAAATATAGTTAATAATAATATATGCACATGTAAATGTTCCATGCTCTTTTTTTTTCTTTTTCGCTTAGCTGTTTTTTGCGAAAGTTTAGTGTTTAAATGCAGTCAGTATCCTATCTCTGAGATATCTCTGAGATGGTGTTGTGTGCGACGTTACACGGGAGCCAGACTTTCTGTCTGAACAGTTCCACTGCCCTCTCACCCAGACCTCTCATCCGTCTTCGCGGAACCGCTTGCTGTGTTTCGGCTGCCTCTTCGGTTGTGAGGACTGTGGGTCACATTGCTGATCTGTTCAGAGAGGTTCACTGGTGCTGCTGCTGCAGGTATCCTGTTGTAATTATTATAATTTTTCATGACAGTCTTTTCCATTCTTACAACGCACAGTTAACGTGACTGGATTCTGCTTCATTGTAAGGTCAAATTGGAATTCAAATGAAAACATTTTATTAATAGATCAATAGAACACTGAACATTGTTTTCACCATACACTTGAGTATATGGCAGGAATGTTCACTCCCAAGAATTGTTGTTATAAAAGATTAATACTTTTGTCCTGCATCAGTCCTCCTCAAAACTACCAAATATTCAATCATTTCCATATTACAAATGTCCTCTTTTCAAATTAAGAGGGGAGGGAGTACATGATTTATCTGATGCTACACAAAACTAACAATGCTTCAAAGTTAATATTGTGGGTAATCTTTGACATATTCAAGACTGATTAAAAAGAAAATCTCCCAGCCACCCAACATTTGTCATATCTGTTGCCAGTGCAACCCATGAAATGCTCATTTGTACTTGTCATAAAGTCACTGCAGCTCTGACCTTGTAACCTAAATATCTCTCTGCTCCAAAATCACTTTGTTTCATACATGAGGCTAATGCCTGGCAGATTATACCAATCTTAGCCAATCTTCATCACTAATTTTTATGTTAAATTCTGATTCCCATCTTTTATTTTGTAGCCATTTTTTATATAGTCCCAATATAATTCTAATTGTGGTTTCTTTGTATGCGTTGATTATGATGATCTGGATCACACTATTCACTTCTCAGGAGGGGTCCATCCTGATCTCTTTCATATAGTAGTCTCTAAGTTGCAGGAATCCACAGAATTCATGATTGATTATCCAAATCCTTTTTTTCTGTCATATTTTGGAAACTCTCCAGCTGTCCATCTTTCACCAAAACACACCATGCTGTGATTCCCTTGGTTGTCCACTGTTTAAATCCTATATCGTACCTAGTCGGTGTAAAATTGCTATCATATTCAATTAATTAGTGTCTTTCTGTATCTTGCACTTGTCTAGTGTAACATTAGTGATACTTTTGCAGTAGTATATTTATTGTGAGAGACAATTATACATTTTTCCCAAATCTGTCCATGCCTGCATCTCTTCCTCTCCCTTCTTGTCTTCCTCCTCAGCACATGGAGAAGATCTCCATGCTGGCTTTCCATCCAGTTAAGATGCACAGCTGCTATGAGAAGGTGGTGAACCTGAGCCTTGAGGGTCTGCAGCAACAGTTTGACGTGAGCAGCCCGTCAGTGTTTGTCCAAAGGGCCCAGATCCCCATGAGAGAGGTGAAACCTCAACTACTGACTAACCAGTCTAATATAGACTTGTTAGTGGTGGTTAACTGGTTAACACAATGGGAAGTTTCTATGAGAGCTAATCATTTTATTGACACTCATTGTATTTCTTGATCATTTTCCTACACTGTAGCTCCTGTTTGACTAGAGTTTGTCAAATAGTTGGATGATGAGGTTCTGACTGTGGCATTGATCAAGAACACAGTAGAACTAAAGGCGAACATCTTTTGGCGGTTCGATAACTCAGTGGACAGTTAGATATAGTTGTCTACAGACATGCCACAATACAGACTGTGGAACTGGGTGTAGTACATTATCATATATTATCATTATTTCATGGGATATTCCTATATGAGTCAGTTTGTCTGGTGTTACATGCATGTATGTCACAAAGTTAGGTACAAAACTACAAATTGTCTTTTACTAGATGTTTGAGCAGATCCTTCATCAGAGTCTCGAGTCTCAGAGGAGCTGTGTAAGATCATCCAGCACTGCCAGGACAGAGTCATTAAGGTAATACACAAAGAAAACAGGCTTGTGCATCAAATTCATAACATCCACATGTATATCTAATAATATTACATCTGGCATACTCCAGCCCTGGGAGTGAAGCTTTTGGTCTGGCCTTGTTTTAATGTTAATGAAAATTCAGGGTTTTGTTTCACTTCAGATGAGCACAAATTAAGACTTCAGGAAACGTAAGTGACTGCCACTGCCTGTGTTACTCCTAGTATATGAAATCAGTGTTTTTCTCTTTCTCGTTCTTAAATATGATCCCATCATCCCAGTTTCTTGAATGTCTAGTGAACTAAACATCAATTAGGGAGATAACCACGTCCTGTGCCAAATTCATAAAATGCACATGGAAAGAGTGATACCACTATTGTTCATGAAAGATTGCACCAAAACAACTCAAAATTAAGTGAACTAATTTCAAATGTACCGGTTTCTTAACAGTTGACCTTTCACAATGGCAACATTCAGTGTTTTTTTTTCTTTTTTTCTGGAGCCTTTAACTCAAATAATGCAATAATATATGTAGAATATAATCAAACCTCTTACTGACCTGAATGACGGTGGTCTAATAATGACCATCGTAGGCATGAATGATTGTGAAATTGATTACAGTCAAAATAATATAAGATGTAGCTACTTGTTTGAATGAGATTACCGGCATCTTGTGAAACGTGCCAGTAAACAAATAAAAGTGCCGGTTCTGTGTACTGGACAGTACCGGGCCACTTCTAGTTAATAATTGTACTGTAGTGACAGTGATGGTATTTTATGTACAGGGGGGTACAGAAGTATATCTTTTAAGATGTTAAAAATGAAAAAAGTCAGCCTTATCTCA
>NW_025320983.1:0-63880 GCF_019176455.1 Solea senegalensis | reverse complement strand
CCTCCTCTCTTTTGCATTACTCTAATTGGAGCTCAGAATATGCAGCCTCTGCCAAACACCCCCTTCTCCCTCTGTCTGTGTCTAAATCACTGCCTCTACCTTCTTGCATGTCAAAGTCACATTTTGTCTCCCTGTCTCATCACGTTTGGCAGTTTTCAGTTGAATCGAAGCTGCTTTTGCTTATAATTTGTTCTGTATTTGCGTAGAATTTCTTCAAGACTCAAGACTCAAATCTTCACGACTCACACAAGCTGGAGATTATGCCTTTCCACTGAAGGTCAACTAGATCTGCCACATACCCCATCCCCCCACCCCCCAAACTGTAATAAAATGTTTCCTATAACACTTTTTTGTCTGTGCCCTTGATCACTGATTTGTGAAAATCAAAGTCAACCAAGCAGGGACCTCCAGCACTCAGGCATGCACATCCTACTGAGCACAGTCTTTCCCACCAAGGCAGTTGCTTCACCGCAGACTCTACAAACACGGTAGAAACTACTGTCAACAACAGTTTTTTATGGAAATTACTGGATACTTATCCCACTGTGAGATTTATTAAGTGACATAAACGCCATTGAAGTTCATTTTGAAAATTTGCTCCAGCACAGCACTCATTTGCAGTTGGAAAGCAATGAAAAGGGTCACAAGTTCTCTCTCATGCAACACTAAATCAAGAGCTTTTTATTAAGCAATCCCTAGTTCATGCCGCAGCAACATAACATGCATGATTAAAAAGAGACAAAGACATTAACACCCACTGGCCCCTATGCTGTGAATTAACCGATTTTCTTAAAATCTCTTAAAACCATTCGCCCTATGTCAGCTGGGATTGGCACGAGCACCCCCCCACGGCCCTGATGTGGAGGATAAAGCGGTAGAAGATGAGTGAGTGAGTATCATGACATGGAAACTGTATTGTAAACTATATTGAGTTTATGTTTGCAGCTGCCTAATGATTAATCAAAAAATACCCACAAAGATTTTTAACATTTCTTTAACTTTAGCAGCAGTTCTGCTTCTTCAGAGCAGGTGACATACTGCTTGGGACACAGGTACAGATCAGCTGAAATTAGCACAAGGTAATAGGAAGTAGCACAAGGTCACAGAAGCAGTTCACACCCAGTGTCAGACCACTTTGTTTCCTAGCATTTTATTCAGACTTTTTTTTTCTTTTTAAATGTCTACTAGGGGGAGCATGTAGTTGACGAGCTTAGTAAAGTCACATGATAGCTTCCTCTGTCAGACACCACACACATAATGCTGAGGAAAGTTCCATATGGAAATCCTGCTTCTCAGGTTTGATGCTGCTCATAGTACTGGTCCATCTGTGACAGTGTGTACGATGAATGTTTGATGTGTGTTTTGTGGATGTGGAGAAATGTTCAGTCAGACAACAAATGATTGAAATGTTTATTGCAGAAAACCATAGTTTGAATCTGGCCTCTGGGTATCCAGTGTCAACACTCAGCCGTATACTGTGTGAGTGATTAGAAATATCTTAACCCACTGTCTGAGCCTTAGGATGGATGCTGGGACGGTTGAATCAAGGTAAGAGTTAAAGGTCCAGTGTGTAAAACTTAAGTGAAATTAATTTCATTTGGCAGGAATTGCAAATCAAACAGTTATTTTGTTCAAGGTGTAAAATCACCTATAGTTGTATGAATTGTTGTTTTTCATTAGCCCAGAATGAGCCTTTTGTATTTATATAAGGAGCCAGGTCTGCTCTATGCAGGCCACCATTTTGGAACACCAGGTTTTTATAAATGCCCACAATGGACAAACCAAATATCATTTGAATTTTTGATAACTGACTGCTATACACAAGTTCTCCAACGCATTTGACAGGGAACGGTGCTGTAACATACAAATTCACCACTAAATGTTGCTATATTTTACACACTATACCTTTAAAACACTGCTGCAGGGCAGCAAAGGCAGTGACAGCAGAGGGAAAGATGGGAAATCTCACAGTTTATAGACAGCCAAATTAGGAAAGTGTGCACACCGGTATAGCAGCGTTTTTCAGTTTTTTTATATGGAATGTGGCAACCCACTTTAAAAAGGATGACAAACTGTCATGACCCAATTCACAAAAGAATTTCAAATTCAGTTCAAAAGAAAATGTGTGCTGTTAAGTCTGAGACTTACATTTCTTAGTATGTCTAACACTTAATATATGATAGTGCCATTTCTGTAACACTTAATAATATGAACCAGCCATTTTGAGGAGACGTATCCGTCCATTCATCTTCTACCACATGAGGTTCGGGGGGCTGCTGAGGCTAATGCCAGCTGACGTAGAGCAAAAGGTGGGGTTCACCCTGTACAGGTTGCCAGTCCATCACAGGTCCAACACATAGATACAAACAACTACACCTCCGGGCAATTTAGAATGTCAAAGTATCCTCTGTACATGGGAAGAACATGGTTTATGAACCCCAGACTTTTTTGCTGAAAAGGCAACAGTGCTAACTATGTGTGTTCCATAAATAAATTACAACTTCATTTTATACATGTGTTAATGAAAACATACACGTGTTAAATACTATAAAATTATGACCAAATACATGCATTTAGGTGGCGTTAATAGGATATTGGTCTATTTAAAGGGATCGATAATGTAATAGGGCTCTGGTAGCTGATGTCATGCAACTAAGGCATTGTCATTTTGGTAGGCAATGATGTTGGCGTTCACATCCGTAGACATTACAGTATATAACTGGCACCATATACCTGGCAATGTGTCAGGCAATTTGTCTCTTCACCGGCTGTTTTCGTAAAGAACGAAGATGGTGGATAGCTGTTGTGCACCAGTGTGTGGAAGCAGTCAGAGACAGGCGAATTTAAGAGAATTTCACCAGAACGGAGGAGAAATTTACAATGATCATCATATTTTTACATTTCTTACTAATGTTAAAGTGCATGTATGTAAAGCACCACTTTATTTTGATACTCACAATGAAATCAGTAAAACCTTTATTTATTTGACAAAGTTAATTTTGTGATCATCCATCAAGTTTAGTTTCCCTTAAGTCTCCCCTTATCTGAAGACCAGGAAGCTGCAAGTCTGGTGTGCTAAATTCAGAAGAAATAAATACAGTAGACCTATTATTGATCCCACACATTCTTTTCTATGAGTGACACGTTTCCTGTACTTAATTGTTTGCTTTGCAGTCATGATCCAGAAATTAAACATTAAGCAAATTAAACGCACACGTGAGGGTGAGCTATAAACCGCACTTGGAAGACATACAGTAAAATAGATGAAATACAAAGATTCAAAAAGGAAAACTGCTCAACCACTGCACATAGAATTGGTAGAACACTTCAATGTCTCATTTTGTACAAAAGATACAAATACAATGTTTTTTAGACTACAAGGTAACTCAGGGGAAGACGAAGATAATGCCCTATCTAGGTGCATAATTAAACTGAGACATACTGCATCTTTCCAAACTTTGTCGGCGCTTTGTTGAAGGTCATATCGCAGTCCTCAGTTTCACAAACGCTATCTCAATTAAATTAGTGATCAGCAAGAGTTTAGTGTCTTGTTCAGCAGCACCAATTAGGGACAGCCATGTAAGTGGGCAATTTAATCACTTGGCCAGCCATCTATGTTGAATTGCAATGTGCAGTGAGCCAGGGCTCACTAATGATTCAAGTTTCAATGTGTGTTAAACCCTTAAACCCTCCATGACCCCTGTGGGTTCTCCAGGTGTTTTTTTTTATTTTGTTAATATTGAACTGTTATTGAGTTTGGACTTTTGTTATTGTGGCGTTCTCTCTGCTTACTTAACCATGGGTTTTTAGATGTTTGTGTCTGGTTTTCCGTTTTCCCTTGTTTCCTGTTTTATTTTGTACTTCTGCACCTTTTTGCAGAAGACGTTTAGTTTTACTTCCTGTCCTGTCTTCTGGCCTGATTGCCCTGATTGGATACACCTGGGTCATTTTTAGTTTCATCTGTGTTTGATTATTGCTGAGTCTATTTAGTCTCAGTCTGGTTGCTGCTTCCTTACATTCTGTTTACCTTGTTTTCATCTACTTGTATTGTAAGTAATTTTGCTGTACTTTTTTTTATTATTTCCACTTTTTGTGTTTAGTTTGTTTAAACAAAGACTTTTTCTTTTTGGCATCCTGCATAGCAGTATTATTGTCACTGTTTGAAGTAAAGGGATGTGCAGTCCAGTCCACCAAGCTTATATCAAAGTCACTTTTAATTTCATGTCACGATTTCAGAATATTACATAAAAAGGACTTCCACGTTGATAATGCGAGCGATATAAAGTGCAATGAGTGTGTGACATTTAAAGCATTAAAATCAATCAAAGTAACGCAGCAAAAAAAATAAAAATAAAAGTAATAACTAAAACTATCTAAACCACAACAAAGTGAACTTTTTTTTTTTTTTAATGATCGATGGGAAGATCCTCTTCCCACTGTCCCCCTCTTTCTGTGCACTTTTCTCTCTTTCCAGATCAAAGTAGTTGCTGTAGTGATCATGCCACTGTTTAATGAACATTTTTCCAGTCCACCCACACGCTTATTCAGAGCGGCCCACATCAAAGAACTTATGGGGAACCTTGACAGTTGCTGTGGAGAAGACTGGGTCTACCACTCCGTTATTCCATCTCAACCTCAGGCTACACCACCATGGAGTTCCTCAGCTCAGTGTCCTTACTGATGGTGGAGATGACCTGAGCCACGATAAGCCACGGTATGCAAATTCTTCTTTAGATGTTGTAAACTAGTGCCTTCTGTATGATGAAAACGAAACAAAACTGAAAAATGTCTCCGTTGTGGAGGAAGCGTCAACTCGGCAGGTATCAAATAGGACCATACCCACTGAACTAGTTCTCAAATTTTATTAATTTTTGCTGTTACATTTATGGCTCTGAGCAGACATTTAAAGACCCAGCATGAGTTTAATTAGAATAAAGAAAGGAAGAAAGGAAGAAAAGTGCACATGTAGGTCCATAAAAGAGAGACTACAGGAACTGTATGTAACAGATTAAGCACAGTGAGGAATCAGGCACAATAAAGGGAATGTAATGGTCTCAAGGACAAAATAACATTGAGCTGATGAAAAAGATGAAACACTCTTTAAAAGATGAAGAGGAGGGGGAGACGTGGCTCTCATTAAGACAATTTGATCATGCTCTAAAAACATGAAACATAAACTCAAAAGTTGCCTTGTTGGTCAGGAGCCTGCCTTGGCGCAGATTTCTTTGCTTCTAAATGAATACTTATCAAATTATTTCTTCATAGCCAGCATTTATAACGCATACCATATTGGTTTCCGTGCTGGCCCATAAGTTCACTGAACTGTCAGAATTATCATGAGCAGAGCTCAAGTGAGGAGGTGGTGGAGAACTAACTCGCACGTTTCCTCAGGAATCTGTCATGTTTTGTGCTGCTTTCAGAAAATGCAATGATACACTGTCTGACTGAAGTGCCAGAGGGGCAGATGGCATTTTTCATGAATCACCTTCCCAGCATTTTGGTGACCAGATGGTCTGGCCTGAAAACCCTGCAAAAAAAATTTTGTAAAACCAGCCCAGTGCTTTTCTGAATTATAAAATCACATGCAACAGGGTAAACCTGCGGCGCCTCATGTCATGGATATAATTCTCTTTTTAACTAAGCCAAAGCTAAAATGATTGTATTTATATGGATGCATTGCTGTTTTGTCATTTAAAAAAAAATCTCTCTTCATATCTCATTTTGAAAACTTGCAAAGTTTTGAGTAATTAGCATTCCTGGTGAATATTTAGTTAAATGTTCAATCTATTTTAAGCCGCGTTGGTCTCTGCTGAGGGACATATCTGGCTTTTAGCAGCTAAATGTGCCATTTTGTCTGCTGTGCGGGGGCTTAGGCAGGTAGCGCACAGTTGGTTTATCAGAGTTTTTCTGCTGGAAACATCTGCCTGCTGCTCCTCGAAGTAATGAGAGCAGGGAACTGAACCAAAACAGTGAGGTTACCAGCTATAGAAATTAACACTTAAATAACAGTAACTATAAAGCTCAGCAGAGCTGAGGGGAACTGCAGATTTGGGGAATAATTCTCTGTAGGTGCCTCCCGTATGGCCCCTTTTATTTTGCTTGTAATGTGACAGATTTCCAGTCCAGTACCTTTTACTTGAGTAAAAGTACAAGTATCTTACCATAAGATCACTTTGGTTGAAGTTACTTAAAGTATATGCCAGTTACTGTACTTAAGTATCAAAAGTAATTTTCTCATACAAAATGTAAACTTTTCGAAGTATTAATTAGGTGAATGGTAAAATTATAGTGTCAGGACTAGAAAAGTGCTATATAAATACGGACAATTACCAACTCTTCAGAAAAACAAATTTAGCCAAAGACGGCTTAGTCTGAACCCCATTTAGTTGTTCTCTGATCTCCCAGCATTTGTTTATCCCCACGAGTGACGCTTCCACTGCCGCAGTATCAAGGATGTGTGCAGGGGACAAGCCAGAGCGTTCTTTCTGCAGAGAGGTACAGCTATTGTTAGATATTTTGTTTGCTCCCCGGAGCTGCCCTCACAACACCATGAATGACAGTGGGTCAAAAGATGACGTCGGGTCGAGCACTTCAACCCTGCTTACAAAGATAATAATGTGTATACGACTCATCTGGCTCAGTGAAAATGATGTTGTCCACTTTTGCTTCAAGTTGCGTTACTCCAATACTCCACTTTGTTTGTAGCAGATGGCTCCTGCACAGAGCATCCACAGACAGCAGGAGCTGTAGACTGAGATAAAAGCACCAACAGCTTGTTTTCCTGGCACCCGACATGTCTCAGCTGTTCAGAGTGGGCCTAAAGACCGGTGATGGGACTGAGACCTGTCTTTTGTTACCACCCTCTTTACTGACATTTGGGAAGGTGTGGTTGGGACTGCTAAAATAGTTTTTAGCAGCAGGTCCATATGTCTCAAGTCTAAACCCATTGTTTCGTGTTTTTTTTTTTTTACAAAATTTAAAGACCCATTTTGACATTTCTAATCCAGTATGTTGGATTTAAAAGTAAAAGCAGACACAGGTTTCTGAAGTGCTCCTAAAAATGTTGTAAGGGCCTTAGAGCAGCATTTACACTGACAAGATAAGAAAGAAGAAAACGCTTTTGATGCCCTGAGCTCATGATGTCTGAAATGTTCAATAGTTGGTGGTACTATCATGTTCAGTGTCAGGGTCAGGGCCCTGCCAAGATCTGGCCTTGTATGACTGCATCTCAACACAAGAGTGTGTTTTGCTCAGAGGTTTTGATTTTGATTTCATTTTTTTCACTGCAGGCAAACAGTTAATCTCCGGTAAGGACGGTGACGCTGATGAGTGGGAGGTGGAGCACTCATTTCCTGGGAGTCATCGGGTGAGTTTTAATCTTCATGGTTGCTTCAAAGAACTGCAGCTAGCCACAGTAATGGCACCTTAAACACTGAACATGACTGACACATAAACAAGTGTTTACTGCACAGAAATTGTGCACTTTTGTTTAGCGCGAGTACTATACATGTGGTAATAATGCTGATTATTCTTTTCATTGCTTTTCTTCTCACCAAACCATCAAAAGCTACTTAGGGAGCGTTCATTGATGGGCCTCTTTTAATTTGTGTAGAAGTCTCTTTAATATTGGATCATTCCTGCCACTTCACCCCTCAGAGGAACAGAATAATCTAGCAAGTCGGTTCACACAGCACACGCAGAACCGCATCTCGAGTCAGTGCAGTGGTGCATTCCACTTTTTAGATTTGAAATGTGTCACTTGACAAAAGTAGCACACAGTAACACAGATTTAATGCTGTATTTAATAAAATATATCTCTTATAGTGGCCATAATTTCTGTAGAAAATGGAAGACTGTATTTCCTAGAGTACTTAGTTAATGAATGTGCCAGACACTTACTCTGCGTGATGGGGACAAATCCCTTTTCTGTTTTATGTAAAGTAGAAGTATGACTTATCAGTATCTTTTCAGTATGTGTTCATTTGTTCCAACTTTGCTACAGCAGAATCTGAATACCCACGACAGTGATATTAGGCCATGCTGCTAAAAGAAATGGTAGACTTGAACAATCTTTCTTGTTGTTTTTTGTCGATTAATGACAAAGAATGTGAATATATGGATTTATTGCAACATATGCAGATCTTTACTCTGAAGTTTCTTGGTACAGCCCACATTCAGACAGCCAAATGAAAAGATTAAAGGACTCCCAGGGTGCAACTTGTCTCAAAGCTAGAACGGGAAGTATGAAATGGTCCCAATCTAAAACGTGCCAAAACCTTGGTTAAGCATATTATACTTCATACGCTGTATTAAATGAATACAAATATGCATTACTTCACAAATCTAGTAAGATATACTGTATTTAAATAATGTTTTTTGACAAACTTGTGTTAAATACTTTTTATTAATAATTTCATTGAAAATGTTAAGGCTTATAATTCTATAATTGTGTGTCCTTTAGGTGACAAAAAAGTCATGCATGAAAATAGAAATATGGAAAATATAATATATAATTTGTGGTTCACAAGACTCTTTCTCAATGTTGCAGTGTTTTTGTCTTTGTCACCATCAGTGTTGGGAACTTTACTTTTAAAAAGTAATTATAATAGTTACTCACTACTTGTTCCAAAAAGTAACTGAGTTAGTAACTGAATTACTCTATAATAAAAGTAACTCGTTACCAGGGAAAGTAACTATTTGCGTTACTGTTAAAAAAAAGTTCCTATACGTCTTGAATTTTGATTTTTTTGTGTAGTTTTCACAAGTCAGTTGAAATGAGTAGAACAGACAGATGTTTGTACATAACTTTCTATATTTATTGCACGTCGACAGACGGCAAGATGTTTATCCTGCACTGCAAGTATTATCTTTGTAAGAAAAGTAAACAGTTACACCATATAAAGTGCATTTAACTCTAGCAAATTAAATCAAACTCTCTCAACCTGAGACAACAAAAGTAAACTTTTAAACAACAAAAAAGTGTGTTTAGCTCTGTCGTCTTATTCTTAATTAAATAAATGAAACTCTCAATCTGTGTTTTTGGCAAGTAACTTTGTAGATGCGGGACATAATGTGCACATTACATGTGTGTTCTTGCCTTTGATCACAATGAACTTGAAGAAGTGATTATATCGCCACAAACAATGAAAATGCCAACTTTACATCGGAGTCCTGACTCGCCATCTCTGCTGCTTCATTGATTCTCTGTTTAGCTGGTGTGTGTGGGTGTGGGTGTGGGGGTGTGGGTGTGGGTGTGTGTGTGTGTCGGCGTATGCTGGAATGCTTGAAACGTGACTCTGCCTTGGTTAATCATAATTGCTTACCTCGTTATTAACCCGCCTCCTCACTAGCTGTGAGCCAGGGGTGCGTTGGGATTACACATTTTATTCAATCAATGCATAGTAACGTACCGCATTTTACGTCCAGTAACGTTAACGGCGCTGTAACGACGGGAAAAATAATTAGTTAGATTACCCCGTTACCTAACGCCGCTCTTTTAAACAGCGTTATTCCAAACACTGGTCACCATGCAGGGACACACAGGAAGTGATTTGTTTTAGCTAGAAATGAGAAAAATCTGTTTGACGGATAAAGGCTTATTGTGATTGGATAGGGGACGGGTGGAGATGGTACAGGATCACATGTAGACATTGAGATGTTTTTGCTGTGTTTTGCTAATTACTCAGAATTCCTCAGGGGGGCAACAGAAGTTAAACTTAGCTCTGCAAGGCGCGTGTATGCACAGACAGTCCCCTCCATTAACACTAAAGTTCTACAACTGTATTTTAGTGAGTAGAAGGAACTTCTGGTCTCAGATGTGTGTCTGTGAGCTCATTCCTGCATTACGTTCAACAGTCCTTCAAAATCTGAACCCACAAAACATCTTGTTAGAGACACCGACACCTTGAGACATATGCCATTACATAGTTCTGCAATCTTCTGGGCTAGATATTAGAAGCCGAGCTGAAAGCATCCATCAACACAGTCACCATGACCCAAGTAATGACATACACACAAATCCAAGCCCTCGACACTTTCCCCAGCACTTATCAGATGCACATTAAAGTAGTCTCCAAGTACTTTTCAATGATGGTGTAAATAAGAGGTGTAAGGTCTCTTCATGTGAGTCAGCAGTGCTGCACACACTTTAGGCCAAACCAGTCCCACACGGAGTTGACTGCCATGCAATCCCTCCAAAAATAATAGAAACCAATTAAGTGAGTGGGTGGCTTTACCCTAATCTTGATTCAAAATGAATTTTATTAAAAAGACTTACAATGTGGCAGCATGCTTAACCTGACTGGTGGCAGAGATATGATAAGGAATATAATCCCTGAGGCGAGAGCTGATTAGTTTATCCAGTCGGTGACAACGAGATTAGAATGAAAATGGCTGCCATCTTTGGGTGATGGGCTATTTCAAGCATAGGCACACATACTTACATTAGTGTGCATGGCTGTTTTTCATGTTTATGGACAATGCTGTCCCCATTTTACCAACAGCAGAGTTCAGCAGGGGTCTGTACCGGGACTCTGCTCACGGAGTTTAACCCACACACAGTTAAATCAAGCTATGGCTGAAGCTTGAACCTGCTTGGTAAGACTACTGCTGGTGGGGAATTGATTTATTGAACTGTGTGTCCACCTCCACATTAGGTGATTCCTGGTTTAGGCGATTCCTGGCAACTAATTGTAAACCTATTTAGTGTTGTTCTTAGTCTTCCTGCCATCTATGAACATGAAATATTCAATTCTTTGAGCTGGCAGAAAAGCATGAACTCGGTCTCCTCTTTCATTTTAAAAAATGAACTGGCCTGGATTTCATCACATTTTTCTCGTCGTTGTCGTCTTTGGTGTGCCAGCTTCTTTAGGTCTTGGTCAAAGCTGCATGCAAGTGCATTGTCTGCTGCTTTGAGAAATTTGATGTAATACAATTTTAGTTGGACTCGCACAGTAATTCAGTTTTCTGTAACATTGTTTAATCACACCGACTGAATGGATGAGAGGCAACAGACATCTTTATGTCCCTCGCAGTTCCAGGTGTTATTGATTTGTCACTTTCATAAAGATGCAGCAGTAACGAGAGCCAACGTCACCTCCTTTGTTCCTCTATCAGCTGGATTATTTTGTCTTTTAAGGTTGACTTGTTTTTGACAATTCCGCTGTTCTTCCATCTACTCTTTCCAACACCACTAGTGACTGATAGCGAGATAATTCTATTCTCTCCATAGTTGTGCTTATCTGTGAAAACTGTAAATCCTGGTGGTTAAGAGAACTACATAGAGCATGGTTCATAGGGGACCAATGTAAAACACGAATGGTGTCGTTTCTCCACATTACATTGTACAATCAGTTTAACATATCAAGTTTAAGCCAGAGTTGTTTATTTAAAGTTTTTTTTTTTTTAAATGAGAGTGCCAAAGCCAAGAGTCAAGGCCTGACAAAGCAGCCCTTCCACTGAACTGCATGTGTATTTACTGTAACTACATTCATTTACTTACAGTAAATATATACATACATTTGCGTGGGAAGTGAAGTCAATTGTTTATGAAGATTCTCAGTCATTCAGGTCATAGTCATATTCAGTAGTTGGCTGTGGGCAACTGGACTTGCTTGAGTTAAATTTGAAAATGTTTTGCCTCTTGGTGAGAGGTGAAAGGTCTCCAAACTTAACTCAAACAAGTCCAGTTACATACAGCTAAACACTGAAGATAGTCAAGTGTTGTTTAAACGTATAATAATCTGTGGTGCATTGTTTGTTGCTATTAAACACAACCTCGCTCCTGTAGTCTTTTGTTTACTTCTTGTCAGAACCTATCAATGTCAGTCAAACGGTGAATATAAAATGTGATGTAAATGAAGCCACGGTAGCAGCCTCCAGCTGGCTTGTTTGAATTGGCTGGTGAATGCTGAGTCGTGGAGGTACAGCCATCTTTTACTCCTGCAGGCTTCCTGTTTGCCTACTCCTTGTCAGTGTTTATCTTTAGATTACACCTTGTCTACTTGTCTGCATGTTGCACTCCAATTGCTGCTTCAATTGCTGAACAAGCTTCTCTGTTGGATTGGGCACTGCGGTGAAAATGAGAAAACTTTTTTTTTTTTTTCCTTCGCAAAATGTAATTGTGTTCAGGAGTATTTTTTTCTTCTTCTTGTCATAGAAAACCATGTGTTGCTCCTGCTCTGTGTGATGGTGTTAGAGAGGCTGGCTTGCTTGTCTCTTGAAGTGGCTATCAGAATCTAGTGGTTCCCAAACTAGGGGTTTGGACACCTTTAGGAGGTCACAAGGCAGTAGACGATTAACAATAACCTATAAGTGATCCATCATGCTTACAATTAACAGTACAATTAAACACTATTTACAGTAAATTTTTCTTTCCTCCCCTTGGCTCCTGAGGTGATCTGACAAATGAGCAACAGCATTAGTTGCAGCAGGTTATTTTAAGCACCACAGGAAACATTGACACATGCACATAGGTGCTGTGGGGGAAGCTCAAAGGTTGAGAAACCTCCGTTTAGTCTATTAACTGTATGTTTCCAACCCAATTATGTTCATTCCAGAAAATGCTGCACATCATGTTTCCCATATTGGTCATTAGAATTGTTTTACAGCTTGTTTCCCAGAACCCACATCTTTACCTATTCTTAATCATACTATAGTTGCCAAAAGCACAATCTGTTTGTACAGTTTTATAGTAGCAGTTTTTAACACTAGCTTTGAATGGAATCCAAGGTTTTACATAATCATCCAATAATGGCACTCTTCAGGGATTTGTGGTTTATTGACTAAACCACAAATGTTTAGACAGAACACCGAGGTGGGCAAAAGAATTAACCCGGGTGTAATTGGAGCAATGTACTGTAATGTAGAGGTGCAGAAATGCATTTCATTGCAGGGAGGAATGCATGGGTGTGTATGCTGCATTAACAAAACAACTGCTTCATGAGCAAATGGCACAACACATGAGGACCAATTCCCAAGGTCAGGACTCAGCAGTCTGCCTGCGTTTGAAGGCCGGGTAATACTTGCATCGTTCTGCTGGGAGTCGCTTCACATTTCAGCATGCGTGTACATGCCGGCGCTTCCCTTCATACTTAAACAAGGCTCCGCGTCATCATATTCCATCCCAGTAGTGGTGATTTGTCACCAGGAAATCAACCTCATTTGGATGTCCTTGTATTCTTTGAGTGCTGACTTGCACATGTGTGGGCACTGGCGGTCCTCCTCACACCAACCCAAGCAAGTTTCCATGGTTACCATCTTTTTCATTGTTTTCTAATTTTTTTTTTTTTTTTTTTTTTCTGAACCAAAAAAAGAGGGCACCACCCACTGGAGTGGAAAGTGTTGAGCTACAGGGGGCGTGACCAGTCAGTGCAACTCAAACTGGACATGTGCATGCACTCGTCAGCATGGGCTCTGCACAGACCAACGTGGACACGGATTGGTTATCAAAATGTACGTCCGACAGATCCAGGTCTGTTGGATGAGGGGCTCTTATTTGAGGATAGTGATGGACACGTTTTGGCCAAAAAAGGCTAATGGTTTCATGAAGGAGTGAAAAAAGCTATCTACATCAAACTGGGACAACCATAACTAAACAAATGGGCTACAAAGCCACTTAACAGCCACTTAAAAGTGGAGGTGGTCTATGGAACCAGGAATTTACATAAACTTCAAAGTGCCCTGAAACCTGTCTTTTCTTAATATGCCACCAGGGGGCAACTCCAGATACAAAATGTGTTTATATTAAAGTCTAATAGAAAATCACCCAACTTCTCCAACATTTTCCTGAGGAGTTTATGGTCTTTATTGCTAGTTTCATCTCTTGATGATGAAAATGCAGCGTGCCTATGCTGTGATTGACAGACTGTCATGCATTGCAACCTGTCAATCCTCTTGCTCTCAGTTAGATCCACCCCTCACTTCTTTCTCAGCTCCTTCCTGTCCTCCAAATATGCTCTCCTATGGTTTTTGAAAAATTCAACATGGCACTCGTCAAACCCCTAAGCTCAAATCCTCAAATACAAAACAACTTGCATGTGCCACTTGCCTTTATGGAGAACTTTGAAAATACCTCCTTGGTGCTTTACTAGAAGAAATGTACATGGACTGTTTTGTTGTGGAGACGGAACAGAAAACAAAAGCACAAGTTTCCCAAAGGAAAAAGAGACACAGATTCAAAATCACCTCTGACTCAAATAATAGTTCACATTTTTAAACTGACAGGCCTTGATTACACATCTACTTGACAGATGTACTATGTTGCTGACATGCACCTTGATTCACAGGGGGCTAATTGCAGAGAAGCACGGTGGAACGTTGTGCGACACCACCTGCTGTGACGTAAATATACAGGAGTATCAGATTCCAGACTACTGATGATGGCAGCTCTGAGAGAACCAGGTCACTGTTAAGTTTTTCCTGCCTTCAAGATGGTCCTCTAACAGCACTGCACTTTTTGACTTACTGTGTTTGTTCTTCCATAATGGGGGGTATAAGAAAAGATTTAGGATTTAAATGTGGACATATATCCAGTTTTTAATGTATGATATAATAAGTGCAACAATAAATAGAACATATTTCTCTCACATCATAAATACTAAAAAAAAAAAAACCATAGGTGAACAGCAGAAAATCTTAGATTAGATTGAAAATATTCTAATGTTCCATGTATTAGCACAAGCTGGGAGAAGGCTTAATGTTTATTTATCTCGCATGTGAGCCCAATAAAATATCCTCACATAAGACCTTCGTTTCACCCTCTCGCAAATACACTAGTTGTAACATAAATTAAATTAATGGTGATGTTGTAGTCCATGAGGCATTGCTATGAATGCTAAAAAATGTGTGATGGAGCTTCATACAGGCCAAATGGCTGAATTATATTTATGATTTTTAAATTGTATTAAACTTAGGTCTCTGCATTTATTCGTTAAACACACTTTAGGGTTAAAGTTTTGAGATTTTAAATTTACTACAGTTATTATGTTAGGGTTGGTTTAATAATTAATGTCACCCTACACTGGCATTGTGACTGCAAGTAGCTCTTATATTGTGATCCACATCATAATTAGTGCCCACTTTGTTGCACCGTAGAACCATAACCAATCCATTCATGGATTATTTGACGTCAGACAAAGGACTGACCACAATGCTCTGTCCAGAGCTTATAGCTTCTGACAGACTGCAGCCAAGCTCACACTCGATTTCAAAGCCAGAAGATTGCTGTGCATCCTAGGATACAAAAACACACACAAACAAATATTTATCTTACTTGTTTTTATGTCATCTGCTGAACTTTAATTGCAGATCAGATTTTCTTTTTAATGTGTATTTGTGTCCTGGTCTCTGATTTGCAGGGGTGGATTAAGTCATAGCGGACTTTGGTCAAATTTCTAGCATTTTGGAAATGTGATTGGGGCCTGCGCCTCCTTGAGTCTTGTCTTTAAATATTTCATACATAGCAAGTGCTGATTATGTGGTGTGAAGGGGCAATTACCCACCAGCAAATTTCAAGTAATCTGGTTGAAAGTCATGCAGTGTCAACTGGGCTGCAGATAGACACACATTCATTAAAACGACAAACTTTCACGGCTACTGTATATTCAGAGCATGTAGGAAGCATATGGGTAAAAAAAACTTACTTAGGTGACAACACTCGTTCTCTGACAGGTGGCAGGTTTATTTGTAAAAATGATTGATATCTCATTTTCGAAGAAGCTTCACATTTGCAGAGCTGCCCACACTCACCGTTTGTCCTGTCGCTCTCTCCTGTTGAAGTGCGGCGAAGGTGACAGAAATGACATTCTTTCCCGTCTCCCTAACGACTGATGTCACAATGCAACAGTCCTCCTTTGTTGTGATTGTAGTCGTCTTCCTGCCCTTTGGCTTCCAGGAGTGTATGTGCCCTTTTTCAATTTAGAAGTGCCACATTTTACTTGATGTTTGCTGAATTGCTGCGACACTGTGCCTCTAACCCGAGAGCAAAAGCAAAACTTTATTCACTGTGGAATGGTGGAAAGTAGCCACAGGAACCTTGTTGTTTTAGAGACTAACAATATTCAGTGTTGAAACGTCTCCTGAAAAGTCCCTGCTGCATTTGTGTAAAGTAAAGAAGGAACAATGTGAAATGCACACATGTATTCACACCTCAAACCAACTCTCATTTGGCCAATTTCCTTGACTCTTGAATAAGACTGTGAGACTTTGACCTTTATAATGCTTCCTCTCATTTCCCCACAGTACTGTTTGTCCTCTCTGCCAGCCAGCGCTGCTTCCTCCCCTCCTCCGCTGTGTCTGCTATTCTGGCCAAGCTAAGCCACAACTGTCCCATATGCCATGTTTGCTAGACGTGTGAACAAAGCTCAGGGGGAGCCAGGCGAAAACAGACCTCTTAAGTGAGCTGGGCCCAGTCAGGCGGGACGGCTGGTAATGTCTTTCCTCTTTGATTCTTCAGGGAACAGAGACAGAAAACAAATGGAGTCTGACTCCCTTATTTTCTGAAGGTCCTGGAAGTGACCTGTCGCTGCTGCATAACATGAGTGAAAGTGCTGATGCTCGCGCTGCAGCCCGTTGCCAGAGGGCTGTCCAGTGGTCTGTCAGATTGAGCCCTGCCCTTCCTCATCCTCATTGAAACTGGTGCAGCCACGGACCACAGCCTGCTTTGTGACACTGCTCACAGCTCAGTCAGCCTGCTCACACCAAGATGACCTAGTGAGTAATTGGTCAGTTGAAATCAGCAGGCGTTGACTGTTGCGGCTGTGCATGCTGTGTTGAAGCATGGCATATTTGCTCTCGCTCACCATGCTGTGCACATGTTCACTTCATTCAAGAAAGCTATAAGAGAGTCAGGGCTTTAAAAACAGATATTTACAGGGAAGAAAAAAATAGCCAGTCAATAATTAATGCAACAGTAATGGCACATGTGTGCTTACATTTATCTTATCATTCTGCACTGGGAATGTGTACATCATCAGAATATTATCTATCTGCAGTGTGGCTGCCAGCAGCCTCTGCCAAATTGGCTGAGAGCTAAGAGAGTTTGGCTACCAGTTATCACAATGCTGTGTTGGATAGCTGGTTCAGGCAGATTAATACAGCATTTCCATCTTTGCATGTCAGAGACTGACTCAATCTGTGTTCATGATGCACATCCTGAAGACATTTTCCGGCAATTTATTTGCACATTAATAAATTCTTCAAACCAGTCAATTCAAGCTTTTCCATCGGCTTGTATTTCCTCTGAGATAGAATCAGACTGCACGTTGTTGACGATGTGACATTCAAACTGTTCAAAGAAATTAAATAAATGCACACAGACTGTTTAACATACAAATTTGACCTTCCTCAAGTCATCAAACTGTCCAACAGGCATCTTAAAGTATGTTCTGAAGCGGTTCATTTGAAGAGATTAAGTTCCTCTCCTTCACTAGCCACTGTTGTTTTTTTATTTGCAATTAGCAGTTTTGTGTTTATTCATATCACTGTTCATGTGCAAATGCCGTGAGGCAGTGAGAGAAATTCTCCATGTACATGATGTAAATAGCACACAGCTTTACACACATACACACACTCAACCTAGTAGGGGACACAATGGAGAATTGTTGAATAGGTTAGAAACTGAGACTCTGCATCATGTGAATTATCAGTCCTGACAATACTGTTGTCAACACACAAAATTTAGTTTGATTAAAGCAGTGTCCTGACAAACACACATAGTACTCAAGATCACTTTTGACACTTTTTACATTATACAGTTCTAGCACTACCCGGCTCTACTCGGTTTGGTATCAGCCACATCGTTTTCCATTACTTCATAGTACCTTATCAACGTGGGAGTGGTCACCATAGCGCAGCTGACGTGCTGTTGTTTTATACACGACACAAACTCATTAACTAATGAGCAGTTATTTTTTCAGTGTACTGAATCTTTAGAAGACTTGTTCACCAAATCGCTCGGTACTTCCTGCATTGGGTTCTGATTCAAGCTCACTATCGCAGGCCTTCGTCACCAGACCAGAATGTACCGTTAAAGTGTACAAATTGATCTCGGCTCATGCATTTGTTCATACACAAGAAAGCATTCCACCTTAAAAGTTGCTAGTGGCTGTCAGTAGCCATCAAGCTACAAGCTGCAAATTCAACTACTAATCTAATGTTTACTAGTAAAGATGACAAGGCAAGGATTCATTCGTGAATCATCTCTCTTTTTTACCATTTCTGTATTTTTGATGCATTTGGTTCAATCTCAGTTTGCTTTGCTCAGTTGTTCAATTTGTGACTAAAGGGAAACTTGGCCGTGCGCTGCTTGCTGCTGAGTCATTTAGAAGTTAAATTCATTGCTAAATGGCACCTTGACAGGAGAAGAGTATATGATGACATTTTGAATGTATGAGAATACTGGAAAAAGTTTGTAACTCAAGCCATTCCATTCCAGTGTCAGCTGAATTTAGAATTTAACAGAAAAAGTTGTTAGTAGTTGAACACTCATTAAATTTCAACATTTTTCATAGCGGCTGAGAGTAGTGTTTCTTGTTTCTGGTTCAGGAATTCTGGCACAGCTTAGCTGCTGCTCTCTGGTTTAACGGCACAGGGAAAATCATCACTTTATTCTGAGCTATTGGTAAAAGTCTTGTCAGTCTCGACTGTCGGTTACAGTGCTGTATTTGCTCTCTATTGGAAGTATAAGCTGATAGTCTCCCTGCACACATATTTCAAAGTTAATTGTTGATTATGCTACACTCCAGATGTTCTCAGTGAGTTGCTGCATATTGCTGTATTATCATTTATCTAGTTCCACAAAAGTAATTCAACTTCAGCAGCATGCCTTTATGCACAAATGCTTTCTCTTGTTCTTCTTAATTTAAAGAAAACTGAGATAGGGTTTTTTTGTGGTTGACATTGTGGGTGAATTTGTCTGTATGTATTCACCAGGCACTTGTTTAGATATTATGTGTAATGAATATTTGTGTTACTGTTGCCTTTCTGTCATCTCAAACCAGTCTGACCAAAAGACTGTAAACGCTTGAGATGCTTGGGTGTGAAAATCCCACAAGATCAGCAGTTTCTGAAATACTCTGGCACCAACAACCGTGGCAGATTCAAAGTTACTTCAATCACCGGTCTTTCCTGTCCTGATGCTGGGATTTGAAAGTCTCGACCATGTCTTTAGGCTTAACAGCGTTGAATTGATGCCATGGGCACGGCTGATCAGATATTTGCATTTCCAAGTAGTTGAACAGGTGTACTTGATAAAGAATCTGGTGTGTATTTTCCTATTTATTTATTTATGTATTTATTTATCTTATCCCATGTCTGTGGATCAGGTTCACCGTTATTTTCCTCAAAGATTTCAAAAGCTCTCCACTTTGCCACTGCTCCAATTTTCTTGCCCACAGTTTTCATTTATCTATTTACAGTTACTTCTATAAATCACACAAGTGGTATTCTAAAAATAAAACCACTATTAAAATTCTTAATACACAAAACACATGGGCTGTGCTGTCACTTAGAAAATGACCGATGGAGCTTACACACAAGCACTGGACCATGGCCAGATTCAAGTGAATTGTAACTGTTGCTCACACAAACATAAACATAACGGTGGTATATTTACACAGCATGGCAAGTGTGGTACCTGTTGAAATCAGTTTTATTCCCCTCAGGCTACAACAGGCCTGGTAATGACGTTGCTGCTGTCACCAGCTTAAAAGAGCAAATGAAGCTGCAGTGTCAGGGCTCTGCTAATTTGAAACCGCTAAAAACCTTTGTGCCTTGTTCAAATCTATCAATGCCTGTGATGTAATTACATTTTAAATAGGCTCCAGTGATAAATTGAATCTCTATTTTGTTCAGCCCCTAACCAAACTTGATTAATCCAGTTTTAATCAGCTGGTGGCAGGGAGGTGCCTTGATGTTTCATTTAACTATGGCTGACAGCTGAGACAGCCGAGCTTTTGTCAGAGTCCTCCCAAACCTTAAGACCACAGGGTGAAATCAACGGAAGACATAGTTTTTGTTAGTAATCATGTGACGCCAAGTCTTGTCTGTTGATTTGCACTTGATACGCAGCGGTGGTCGTGTTGTTTTGTGCATGCAGGCGGTGGCATATGTCCACCCTGGTAGATCTTTAACAGTGACTCCTCTTTAGCCTCTTCTCCTCACTCTACTGTTTGCGGGTGAGCTCACAGTCAAACTAAGGAGAAGTGTTTCTAATTATAGACAACAGACTCACTCACAACCCCTAGTGTCTTTCTCCTCCCAGTGGTCATGGTGGGAAGAGAAACATTTCTAAATAAAAGACCTTTAACCCTTCTTTGTTACAAACTCTTTTTTGTTTTCTGCAGTAACTTCAAATTAGAGCTGGAGAAACCACAAAGGCTGTGAAGATTAAAACGGTGAAAAACAGTCAATACCAATATGTTATTGTGATACAGTAACATAGAAATAAGGAGTGAAATTTGAATTTAATTTTGGTTATAAAATTATTTGTGTGTAGAAAAGACAAATACGTGTGAAACAGAGAAACACACATCTGAGATAAAACATTTAAAGTGATTGCACTTTAAATGTTTTTGCACAATCCATAAACATTAATGCATATCAATGTATATTGAATTTCTTTAATATAATGAACAGTTGCCTAAAATACAATGCAGCTATTACTGAAGAAAATCAGCTGTTCAACTGATAAAAGATAAATGGCCTTGTCAGTCTTAAAAGGATTGTCACAGTTGAGACGAATCGTAATGCTGGGGACAAACTCATTGTATGTGCAGTGTGACGGCTTCTGCACCTTGCTCAGCTTTGTTGTTCCCACTGGGATTGTGTCTATGTTTTACACAGGGTTTGCCTTTGAAAATTGCCATAAATAACATTCTGTTTTTTAAAATAACCCTCTGTAGTCGCTCGATTGTAGGACTCTTATGAAGTCATGCATCCACCTTTCCTGATACATTCCCTGTAGAAAAGAAAAAAACATGAACGGATTCAGGGAACCAAAAAATGCAATAGAGCATTGGGATACAGTGAATCAAGCCTTGCGTGAGTTCATGCGAGAGATGCTAGTCCCCAGGCCCAGCTGTAATCAGCTGACAGCCAGCTGACCACATTTTACTCACACTCTGATCACAGCCACTCGCACTCCCTCATTTCTTGCTACACCGATGCTGCCTCACACTGCTGCCACTGGCACACAGTGTCTCAGTGTCTTGCTTGGGCTCACTCTTGGCCAGCAGAGCTGTCAGCACCAAGTTTAACTCTTCTGTTACCACTCATGGATTTGGCATGTTTACTTCTCATTACTGTAACTCCTAGACCATTTGTCATATCTAGAAAATTCAAAAACTATGGACAGGTGATTTGTCCAGGTTGTACCACACCTTTTGCGCTGTCAGCTGAGATTTGCACATCATTCTGCATACCATCTAAAGTCACAGTACAGTCCAGTTTGGAGCAGTATTGTAAAGCCCTGGGTCAGGCTTGTGTTTCGACTGAGAACAGTACCTTTTACTTTTTTACTTGTTAGGCGGGGTGTGGGATGTGTTCGATGGCTGCATCAGCAAGAAACATAGACGACGAACAACGAAATCAAACGCAACGCAACACAACAGACAACACTGTAAGGGATATCAATAGGGGACATCCAACAGGTCGTTTTTTTCTCCGTAAGACGCCAAGATTTGGCTAACCCTAACCCTAACCCATTGACGTTGACCACTTTTCTGTCGACCAATCAGCTCACAATCATGAGTGGAGCTGGTCTTGCTCCACCCATACTGCACTGTACGATTACTCTGGTACCTCAAAGGAAGGGTACTGCAAGATTGAACTGTTATTTTGTGTTTGGGCTGGTTATTTAGGTACTAATCCTGCACCGAACTGAACCGAGCCATTGCACTGGGTGGAAACACAGCTTAAGATGAATTAACCTTAGCTACATATTGTAGGCCCACTAGTTTACCACATCAAATGCACATAACTTGTGACCCCAGCAGCTTATATAGTGCAAGGCAGAGGTTCGCGGTCAGTGACCCATCAAAGGATTTTAAAGTACTTGGGTTAAAACAAGTTAGTGATGCTTTGGAAAAGCAGTGTGGGCACTCTGGTTAGTGACTGTGGCTGTTTCTCAGTGAGCCAAGCCTCTTTTAGTTGGACAGGTTAGTTAGTATGGCTCATTGAAAGACCTCTATTGGAGCTGACATATCTTTGGGGAACAGTACAATGACATACACAATTTTTTACATTTATTTATGTACACCAAGAAACATGAAGTGTCATCATTCTGTGGGAATTACATTCTTCTCCTGTGACGGGAGCACAGAGGGGGAACAAATCCCAGGTCAAGATGACATTGTGTATTACACCTTGACTAATTTCCTGTAGCATCTTCAATGTTTGGAGCTCAGTGAATGTGAAAACAAGGAAACCAAATTAGCCACTGTGAAGGGAGGTGGGATGTGTTTACTGTAGCGTTTGGGCTTCGAGGTATGCGGTGCCCATCCTTGGCAGAGCTAGAGAATCACAGTAGGGGACAGAAAAAAAACAGCCCTCCCATCATGTCACTGTGAAGCCTTTTTCTCCCAAATCCTCCTATTTGCCCTGTCTTATCCTTCTCTTTATTCCTCCCACTCTCCGCCATTTCACTTCTCATCTGGCACCTCTCATATTTTCCACTGTACTTTCAAACTATGCACTGGATCTTAGAACAATTCACACTATATATATTCATTTTTAAACCTTTCCCATAACACTGCGTTGAATTTAAATACTCACTCCTCATCCCTTTCTTTTTCTGTTTTTTGGGGGGTTTTCTCACCTCTGACAGAGGAGTGCAGAAAATATATATTTAAACAAGAACAAATACTTAAAATAAAATAAACTTTGTTTTATAACTCTAAAGATACCCATGCTTTTTATAAAGGATTTTGTAGCGCCTTGGATGCCTCTCTTTGGACAGCCAGTTACACCCTAGGTCATTGTTGTGGGTTCGAATAAAATTTTGATACAGAGAAACAGAATAAAACAAGAGTTTATTGTCATGGTTTGATAGTACATTACTGTATTATCTACAGACTTTTGAGTTTATTCTGAATGTGAATAAAAACAGACTCTGGATGAATTTGAAATAGTGATGTGAAATTTAGATGAAACGCATATAACAGTCTTTTACATGTGTGCAGTTCTGATTAAAAGACGAGTTCCTGTACTACAGTCATGACTGACGCACAAGAAAACAGCTTCCCTGTTATCCTTAAACAGATTGTGATAATGCGATATCAATAACAATGCAATGCAATAACAGATGATATCCTTGATGACCAGATGGAACAATGAGTTACTTCCTGATTGGAAGGAGCCAAGATGGCTGTTTTCTTCTGTTAACAGTGTGTGTTAAGAGCCAAAGCTTACCAGCTGCTGGTAATAACTAACTTCATATTTACCATTAAAGCACATGAGCTATGTTGACCTTTGCATGTAATGCTGCAGCAAGAATACAAGTTGAACTTATTTTTTTTTCATTATGTTTTTGTGCATTTTATTCAATATAGCAGAATGTGCAGCACATCGGATAACATTAAATAGGAAGGAACAATTCATGCTTGAGGAAAATGGAGCCTACAAGACAAATTTCCATTAATGCTGTCCTTTAAGATATCCGTGAAGTGATGTGATATTGTGGATCTGCTGTAGGAAAAATAGAAACATACATAAAGGATTACAAAATCCTAAGCAAAACGTCTATGGTTATGACTGGTAACCGTCTTTTTTTTGTAATTTTTGTTTTGGCAGTTTGGCAGTTTTGTACTTTGAAAATGAAACTAACAGAGGCACAATTCTCTTTGTAAATGCCAGAACAACAGCAGGGTTTGAGGCCAAACCAACGGAGATTTTAAAATGAACTCTTTTTATTGGTTTGAAGTTTATTTTGCTAACAGATGAAGGACTTGAGGTTTAAAAAGGTAATTGATCAGTCTAAATGACGGCGCTTTTCCACTATACAGATGTGTATGGTGAGGTTCAAAGCAAGCTGAGCCAATACTAAAATGTGCGACGATAGGCCACTGAGTGTCGTCACTGGAAGCGTCATGAGCGGTAACACCTAACACAGGAATCAAACTGAACAATGCCGAACTGTAGATCAGTTAAAAAGACTTAAAAATGATGGAAACACGTTAATCTCCAACATTTAGCAAGGAAAGTCTTAATATTTAACAGAGGAGTCAGGAGTCTTTAGCGACATCACTGCCAAAAGCCTGTGGTTTTGAGTCAAATTCGTCGTAATTTAGTTCAGTAACTGTCAGAAGGAGTCTGCTGTGCTCTGGTCATACAGGAAGTACTGAACTAACGTATAAAACAACATCACGGCAGTTTCATGCAGCCGTGCAATGACGACCCCGTCCACGTTGCAGAGATACAACAACTGTTACAACTCTATAGTAGAAAAGTGCCATAAGTGTTTCCTTTCTTCATAGTCTCACAATATAATATGAGTACTGCAATCACATTCTGAATTAAAAAGACTGTTGTGAATAAAACTGAAATGAAAAAACATGTACTAACATAAAACACTGTCCCCAACTGTAATATGAAAATCTTTCATAACCTGTTCAACACCCTATAATTTCAGGGCTCCCACTTGAAGCTCAAGCAGTAATCAACTTCATGTTGAGCTACATTGCCTGGGATCAGAACAGGATGTAAAACATTTTCAGCAAACGGGCCCAAGATCTTATCTGTGAAATGTGAATTCATATCCAGGATCGTTGCAAGCAGATATCAAACCGAGAAAACAGTGTGTTGCACAGATTTGTTCGAGTTAAAAGAAGCAATTAATGCTATGTTCAGTAACGCGCGTCTTGTTTTTTTTGGTTTTTCAGGGCTCTGTGGACACAGAAATCCAATCACCACTTGTGATCAGATCTGTGTTACTTTGGTACGTTGTCCTTTATCAGATATATATCCAATATGTGGCCATGTGACATGAATAAGAATGATCATATCAGAATTAGAATCCCAGTGGCCTTTTGCTTCTACACATGCTGCTGAGTGTCATCGTCTCCAACTAGCAGCGCAAATGTGCTGAACACTGACGTCGTTGACCTGCAACAAGGAAGCATGGCAAAATCAAACAATGGTGGACGAGAGTGCAGTCCTCTACAGCTGAATCTCACTTACTTATTTGCAGGAAAAGCTTCCATTCCTGAATTTCTCCTCAATACAAACAGTCTGATTTGACACATGTAATCTAAATGTAATCCTAAGGTTGAAATGATCTTCCAAGGAACATCAGCAACACTGATTTTACTTTGACTTTCAGTTCAGGATCGTTGTAGACTTGCTGATGAGGAAAACAAGATGTAAACATTGTTGCAGAAACAATACAAGCTGTGTTTTGGTTTGTTGTATTTCCGTTCAGTGGAATTGTGCAGAAGTGCTGCCAGTCACTGTCTTATATAATCACACTTGTTTCAATGGTGAGTCAATTTGACTGTTGGTACAAAAAAAGGCTTTACGTTGCTGTCAGTAAAGTACTCTCAGTAAAATTCATCTAAATAGCTTTATGTAACCAAGTTAAGTCTGGCGAGGCTGCTACATTAGAGTTGGAACAAATACCAGATCAACTGACAACCCAAAGACATACTTTTAGCAATTAACCAATAGCTTTAACATACCAGAGGGTCCCCTTAGAGCAAAAACACAGTTAAGGTGCACAAGTGAATACAGAAAACTGGTGCATAATTTAACAAGTTTTATTTTCACACAATGTATAAAAGTACACTTTATTATTTCAAAAATCTGACTAATGAACACTGGGGGATATGGATCACACTTTGAGGTTAGGGAGGAGCTGCAGCTCTATGTGCTGCAGGAGGTGTTGTGGTGCAAGTAGCCTAAAACAATGAATAAATACGCCTACAAAAGGAGATGATCTCACTTATCATCTAAGATACCATGCGATGGGCCTTGTACTCCCAAATCCAATTACTTCAAACAGACACATGCACAAAAACACAACTTTAACCCCAAGCTGGAGAGATACTTTCGTTTTCCCTGGAGTGATACACAAGCAAATAAATCGAAGGGATAACTCGATACTACGGAGGCAAATATAATGCACAACAAAAAGAGACTCAGATAAATCAGTGAAGCAAAAGTTAACTATAATTAATTACCCCAACACAAATCAAAGCAATTTAAATGCAAAACAAATGGATATTAAACTACACATTTTAAACTTAATACAAAACAAATTATGAGTGGTAAATTGATTAAATAAATGGCAAAACAACCTAACTTAAGCTTAATTTGTGTAACGACCACCGAGGAAACAAAACCATTATAGTTCAACACGTCAGTCACCTAAACAAGGCAGCAGTAGGTTAGCAGTAATAATGGAAGCGACGGCAGTTCAGTGGTAGGGCAAGTTGAAGGTTGTGGGTTGGATTCCCGGCTCCACTAGTGCCCCACATGCCGATGTGTCCTTGGGCAAGACAACCCCATGGTGCTCCTGACAGCTATGCCGGCAGTGTGTGAATGGGTATAAAAGATGAGTGATGGAAAAATGTGCTGCACATGTGAATGGGTGAATGGCAAAACGATAGTGTAAAGCAACTTTTGAGTGGTCACCAAGACTAGAAAAGTCTTGGTGCCTAAGCAAGGCAGTAGGATAAAGCAAAAAGACTAAAAGAAACACTAAGACACAATGTTACGCAAAACAATGCATAAATAAGTCCATCCACTGTGAACTACCACATTACCTCCGCTGCTTGGAGCCTCCACATAATCAAGGTGGTTTACATTGTTGTTGTTCTTTATTGTGTTGTTTTGACCGACCTGTTACTGTATATTGTAAATGAGTGCCCATTCTCTTGTGTCGCTCTCGTGTAGGATAACACAAAGCAGCAGATCTCGGTTCACTAATGAATGTCAAATCAGAAGCCTCAGCAGAGAGAGCAGCAGTCATAATGTGATATAAGTGTTTATTAATTCACTTCCTATTAAAAATGTCGTTGAAATGGCTGGCAGTAGAAAACAGTGCTGCAAAAATATCTGAGATATATTTTAAACTGCCAAGGCTCATGTTCCACTGGGTGGAGACGAGCTGAGCTGTTGAAGAACTGCAAGGAGGTCCTTGTCATAGTAAACATACATTTCAAATGAGAAAGGATTTTAAGATGATAATAATGAAGGTTTCAGCTGGTTTGGCATAAAGTTAGCCTTGCAGGTGAGAGGTTTACAGATGAGGCATCGCCAGAAAGATGTTAGCCTTACTGACTGATAGCCCGGGAGATTTAGAAACCCAGTGAGTGATGAATCCACTAGATTAATGGAAATATTTCAAAGGCAAATAGTATCTGAGGATGATGGAACATTCCGATAGAACCGTGTCACTTGAAAAGACTGTTCTCAAGGGGTTCTCATATCAGTTTTTTTTTTTATTAAAACGTGAAACTTTCATCTCGGATTAGGTCTTAGGTGTGTGGATGTGTGCGGTGCTTTAATTCAGGTTTGATTACCTCTGTTTCTTGTTGAATGAGTGTGCTTGTGGAAATGTGCTTACTTTCTGAAAAAGTCATGAGAATATGACCATAAACATATGAAAGCGATGAGTAAAAGTGGTTGGGGGTAAAAGGGGAAAAGTCGTGTTTTCAAATCTATCAATAAATAATGTTTCATCATTTGGTAAAATGCAATTAAAAAAATATGTACATATATATATATATGGTGCTTTGCTTGAGCTCTCTGACGCAACATTTCAAGATCAATTTAGTTTGATTCCATCTTGCATACCTTGATAATTATATCATTTTCATGCAGCCTTTCAGTGAAAATTAAGTTTCATTCCTCATTGTCCCAACTTAACAGAATCAACTCGAGACACAGCCAAACAGCTGCTGTGTGTCTTTTCTAAAATGAAGTCTCTAATCAACCCAAGAATATGTTTCATTCACATGTTTGTACAGATGTAGTGATTTTGCCACTTGAGACATCAATATGGCCTGACAATAAAGATAATTTTTTTTTTTATAGCACAGCAATTGTAGAGGATGGCTGTGACTCACTGCGGTTTTCAGACAATATACTGTATACACTACAGTTGATTTGCCATAACAATACAATGCTGTTAAAGTAGCATAAATATTCATATAAAGCAATTTACAATCAGCATCTCTATCATTTTTATTATATTGATAGAGGTATACAATATCCCTCTTTGCACTTACACTTACCATGACTATGTGAACATGCATCTGAATATTTCTCACCTCACCCTTTCCTTCCAAGTGTGCTGGAGAACCTCTGTAGCCTCCAGTTAGCATCACATCGCAAGATGTTTAGTTTGTCACAAAACACGGTGGTCCATAATGGCGGTAGAGCTGAGGGTTCATATTAAAACAACAATTAATACAATCAGGTGATGGTAAGCTTATAAAAAAGTATAACCATTTTATCTTGATTAAATGATTTAAAGGGCTGGACAATTCATGGAAAGTTTATCGAAATCGCAATACGGCCTGTTGCAATTTGAAAAGGTGCAATATTTGTTTTAGCCAAAATGAGTGAATTATTGTCTTGATCTATACACATCTTACTCTATACAGGCTGAAGAGAACATCTGTTTTTTTTCTCACAGATCTGCACACATACTGGGGGATATTTATCATTTCTTTTTTTGAATGAAAATGAGAATAATGATGTAAAAATTACCATTCCCTCTGATATTGCAAATCATATAATTGCAATTGCATATTTATTCAGCCATAATATTACACACTGAACTTTTAATTGCACCCACAGTAACACTGGAAAACAGCTGTGTTACTACAAGTAGCATTTATTTTATTATGTGATGTCAACAACCAGTTACCTCCATCAGGCTTGTTGTTCCCTGTAGATGATATTGGTTCAATATTCTTGAGTTTTTTTAAAAAAGAAATAAATAAAAATAAATAAAGTATGACTGTTTTATATGATGGTTTGAGTTTTGCTCAGTATTCTCATCCTTTAATTATATTTTGACTCTGATTTTGACCTTAGATGCAGCACAAACATGACCTTATTTACAGCAGCACAGGTTGATCAGAGTGGCTGAGAATGACTGTGGATTGAATGCAGCTTCTGCAGGTGTCAGTGTGACTGTAGTCGGTAGGAGGGACTTATGCCCCAACTTCTCATTCGGTGTCTCTGAGCTCTCCTGCCGCTCGTCCTGGTCCCGCTTAGAGCGAGAGAGAGCGAGAGAGAGCAGCGCGGTACTCCGGGGAAATACCATGTATCTTAGGCTGCAAAGACGACCGGAGCCTCGCATTATTTTGCTCTTTTATTTTTGATTTCCGTTTCTTTCTTTCTGTCTGTCTTTTCTTTCTTTCATGTTGCGTCCTTTCCTTCCGTTCCCCAGTCTCTGACGCGCAAGGACACTACAGCATCCATCCAAGGCAGAACCGCTCACATAGAGCACCCTCTGTGCAGACGCACCACCATCCTCCTCCTTCCTTCCTTCCTTTCTCCTTTCCTTCCTCCCTTCCTCCCACTCTCCTCCTCTTCTCTCTCCTCTCTCCTGCTCTGTTCTAACGCAGAGGACATCGGGACCTCTTCTCGCCCACCCCCCAATTCACCCGGAGACATGGATCTATGGTTTCACTCGATCCGGATTTGCTGGTGGAGGGTTTTGTTCCTGATGAGTGTTTTCCAGGACTATCTGAGCTCCATGCTGGACTGCCCGCCGACCTGCAGCTGCTCTCAAACAGAGATCTATTGCAATAAGTCAGACAACGGCAGGTTTTTCCCTTTACTCGCCCTACAAGATACTGGGAACAATGGGACCAGTGTTGACATAGCGGACTTGTTCAAAAACATCACCTCTATGTGAGTACATCCGGATTATTATGATTTTTTTATTTTTTTATTTTTTAATCTTTAATTGATCACATGAGGCGTCTTTATGCGCTCTGGGTGTCTGTTGCACTGATCCGACTTGTTGGCTGCTCATTCGATCATGATTCGACTTTTCGCACTTCGACAAGTCTCTTTCGAGGCATTTGATCAGAAATCCACCTGGTTCAGTGTTCAGTGTGGAGGGTGAATGCGCTTCTTTCTGCCTCCTCTGCGTCTACAACCTTGTTAGACGTGGCAACTTGATCTTGAACCTTGGTTGTGAATGCCGGATTTTTTTTCTCACTGTGTGTGTGTGTGTGTGTGTGTGTGAAGTTGCTCCTCCGCAGCGGCAGCAGCGCAGGCCTAAAAGCTTAATGACAGAAGGACGTTGCGGAGAAACCTCACATCACCCATTCACTTAATTCCCATCCTCGTGTGCAGCAGCAACTGGTCCGACTGTGAGAGACTGTGCCAAATGGAACAGAAATAAATGGCGCAGTCCGGTCGTTCACTTACATCTCAGCCCGCATCCTCCCAGACCCAGAAACTTTATCATGTCCACATGATGCGGGCTGTCAGGAGGAGAGGGAAACGTCACTTGTAGCGCTTTTAATGTGGGTCCTGTGCAGATGAAATGCCCCCCCCCACACACACACACACACACACACGCACATCCACACAGAAGTACATTTTCATTCTGCATCCTCTCTGCTCTCCCTCCCCTCCCTCTCATCTCTTCCTCTGGCATGATCCCTCCTGTCAATATCAAAGCTTTCTTTCTTTTCTTGGGGGTGGTTGGGCGATCTGAGGCCATCATAGCTGCTTTTTGCGGCCTTTTTTTTTAGGCAAAAATAAATAAATATACAAAGTCAGGTCAGTGGAATTCCCTGTACATACTCGGCCACAAATGACTATTCCCTATCATCCCCTTTGGTATAAGTTTACCCTTCCATCCATTCATCCGTCCATCCATTCAGGGAGACTACAACTTATTTTGTGACAAGGTCCATCGCCTCCCTGTGCCACTAGAGGGTACCCTGCTACCCTCTATACAGCGGGAATCAAGTGCTCTTTACAGCACTGGAGCTCTTTTACGTGACTGTTTTATCAGTGAGACTTTCTTTGTCAAAATCATGCACAGAATGAGAGCCAGTTTAACGGCCGACACCTTTAAAAGCAATTAATGTACGCAGATTAAGGGTTAAGATGTCACGGCACGCTGATAGTGATTCGTGTGACCTCAGAGTGACCCTCGGATAAAGATTTCCTTCATGTGAAACCTACTCTATTTACTCATTTGGCTCGAAATCTGCCACATGTCTTTTCTTGCTTTGCATTACATTACAATAGAGTTTCATAAAAAGGACAAAGTCACCAGTGAATTGCCTTTTTGCCTTTGAGAAACCCCAGTGCAATTGACCCAGGACTAATTGAGCATTTCATGGTTCCTGGCCAGGAGGCTGATTGTTTTCTCGCAGCTCAGCACAGACAGCAACCATCCAGCACTGGCACTGCTCAATGACAGCCTCCCTCATCAGCTGACCTGAGAATCTGATAGGAATTCAAAGCGCACAGAGGTGATCATTGTGTCAAGTTTGTCTAAAATCTTATTGTGCATAAAACATGGTGCACGATGAAGTATTTTGGCAAAAAACAAGAGCAAACAGAGTCTATAGATATATATATTGTGCTAATAGAAATGCATACGTTAACGATAAACAGCAGAGGCTAATTGTTTGATGCTAATTTAATATTTGGCCAGAAAACGAGCAACAGCGTTTAAAGATAAAGCAGAGTGGTGAGTGAACGAGTGAGGCCACAGACTGAAGAAATTGTCTTTGTTTTAGTAAAACGCATGCTCTGTGCAGAGTCTTTTTCATTCATCATGAGAGAAATACAGGGAGAGATGGGGCCAATTTGCTGAGATAGAAGGTAGAGCGAGGGCTGCTCGCAGGAGTGGAAGGAGGATTGGCCGGCCAAAGAAAACTGCCAAGTTCAGATAATAGTTGTCCATTTCTCTAACATTAGAGATTGATTACGAGAGGTGTCAGCGTTTGAGGTGAATAAGATAAGGTGATGCTAAAATCATTTTTGTGAGAGCTGCTGAAACATTTGACAGGATTTTGTGCGAGTGTGGCTCTGACTGCAGGTGCTCGTTCTCTTCACCTCTGGCAGTGGCATGAAATTTGGCCTCATTTTGTTGTGCTTTTTTTTGAACCGCCAACAGCCTGGTCTGTAAGGAAAAGGCTGAGGTAACACACCAATCTGTTATCAATGTAGCGTCTGCTGCCAAATGCCTGCAATCACCATTGGAACCCCCCTTCTCTTTCACTTTAGTTGCTCATGCTGCGTTCACCTGCAATTGTACTTTTATTATACACTTGCATTCATTCATTCACTCACTGCCGGAACTACTGCAAAACACTTGACTATCAAATCATTTTGTGCTTATTTGTAAAAGTGCAAAAGCGCCACAGCTGAATCCGTTTTATTTTAATTTATTTGTTTTGTTTTATTTAAACTTTCCACAAAAATAATCAAACATCAATCAAATAATAAACATCTGAATACATATTTTTTCCTTTTCAAAAGAGGATCACATTCTGCTCAGTGTAGCGTATTCAGGCAAATATAACAATAATAATATAATTGTTTTCAGTGGAATGAGACCTTAAAGATGCATTCCATTTATCAGCTGTAGGAAAAAAGCCAGAGGCACCAACAAATCCATCCATCCATCTATTGTCCTCAATTTCCCTCCCACATTAGAATGATTTTTTCCAAAGTATCTGTTTTTGCTCCTTAAATGCCACCCTTTCTTCAGTCTAAGGGATTTACGTGCACTCGTAAAATTGCCATCTGTTTATCAATAAACAAACAGAGTTCCACACTCTGAAAGGCTTTGCTGTTTAGTACAAATATGGCTGGAGGTTTATCATTTAATATCTTTGCAATCCTCATCTAATCTGCTCATTCTCCTAATTTCCAAAGACTTAAAGTTATCTTTTGAAAACTTATCGTGGTGTTCGTCCTAATTAATGTTTTACTTCACAGAGAGTCTTAAATGTAAAAGCTAAACCCAAAGAGGATATTTGGATGAAGGGCGGAGAATAGTGTAACAGACCTTGGTCTGTGGCCTGTATGTGAGGAGAGGAACTGAGGAACTGAGGAACTCAAAATGGGATCATATGGACGATCGAGTGTGTACACAGGATCAGCCACGTCATTACCTTGCCTATTGTATGCGACAATACATTTCTTTAACATATTCCTTAAGTATGTAAATGCAGCTCAGCACTGCTGCATGGAAACTACTGATCTCTGAACAACTTCAACTACAAATCTTTCTTTCTCTTAGCTTTCCCGATGCTGCCAAAAAAAACAACCCTGTCTCATATGGGAATGCTTCCAAGGTCTGTTTGAGTGACTTGTGTGGGCTGTTATTGTACCAACGGTTCAGACACTGAACATTACTCCATTACATAAACGCAACATTTTCTCTACCCCCCTTTAAACTCCTGTGCAGCCCTCGTAACTTATACCGCACTGTGTGTTTGTGACTGTAGCACCGCGCAGCACCGGCTCGTAAGGTCTGTGGCGAGAGTGAAGTCTTGCATAAGTCTTCTGACTAGAGGAATAGACGGTGAACTGTTCCAGATTTTAACAGCAACTGTTGTCACAAGTGGAGTACCTCCTGTTCAACTGAGAGTCTTCGCTGAAGTGCTTAAGTGTCAGTTGAACCCACAGTGAAAAAGGTCTCGCGCACGGCCTATTTCAAGGGCCACATAGCATTGTAGTGCTGCTCTTCCATAATGTTGTGGAGTTTGGAAGGAAACAAAATTTAGAAAGCGAGTGCAGGCTGAGATGTGCTGAATTTTACCCCCTTGTATTTGTCAATGTCCAGAAATGCTGAAACCTGCACTTCCCGTAATTACACTCAGTTGCATCTTTTATTGGACTGTCTCTGACTGATAAATTGTCTTTTAATTCCCCACACCTCCAGTTGTTGTAGCACAGGCTTAAAGAGCGGGGATAATGCTCCTTTTGTACTGTAGAGGACATACATTTTGAGAGTGTGTTGGCTGAATGAAATATTATATATGGCAAGGTACAAGACCAATCAATGGGGAAAGCCATTGATCCAGTTGTACGTAACAGACATTTTAGAATTAAATTAGTTTTACTCATGGTCTTTGTGAGCAGGAGCACAGTCACAGTGTTATGTTCCACCCCCTCATCTGTGATGTCAGATGGATAATCCAGAGGGGTTTTTCCCTCTCTGCAAGTCTGCATCCGCATGCGCTCCACTCCTACCCTCCTCGCTGCTGCTGCTAGGGTATTTATTTATTTCTCCTGCTTGGATGTGTATCCATTCCTCTGACTTTGTTCTCTTTGCTGAGTGGGGTTTTGATGTGTGGATGTCTGATGCCTGGCTCACCTGTATCTGTTTGTCATCTTGATTTATTTTTTCTGTGCCACCTTAATGTTCCTCTTTGTCGTTTCCATTTATTGAGGCTTTTGTTTTTAGATTCTTTAGGGGTGAGGTTTTGACAAACCTGCTGGGGGTTCTCTGTGTGATCTGCAGTTTTTCATGTGTTAGTACCATTTGAAGGCATAAATAAATTACACCTAAACCTCACTTACCCGCTGCTGTTGGCTGCTCATGAAGAAGTTTTACACCTGTCTGGCGTCAGCCTTGAATATCATATCACACCATTATATTTTCATTGCACTGCTGCTGCTGCAGGTCAGCTCATTGATTGTTTTTTTTTTTAAAGGGCTGGGTAATGTTTTATTTTATATTAGAGCAAACATCAACTACAAAGAAAGGATTATATTTTAATACCTGAAGCACCATGTACAAGTTTTCCCCCAACGTTCTTTCAATTAAATAATTCAACCAACCATTGTTGCCAAATGGAAATTATTTCACCTCATTCTTAGACCTGGACGTTTCATGCAGTTTGCTGTATACAAAGCTCTAAGAATTTGATGTTACACAACCTGAGGTGTTTGACACTAACACAATGCTGCATTAAGAACATGCAGAACGTTAGATCTAGAACTAGCTGTACAATTTAGATTTTTAAATTGATTGTTTAAGAAGCAGCAGATACTAGATATGGTATTCAAGCTACTGAAATAACTACAGTACTGGCTCATACAAGAATTATTGTTTTATGAGAGTGGTTTAGATTCATTTAAGGACTGGACTGTCTTGGGTTCAGTGGCAGAAGTAGAGAATTCTTCTCCACCTCCTGGTGCCATAGGTTCCAGGAGGAGGGACAGAGACATTTTGATTTAAGGCTTAACACTTTAACACGTAAGCCTCAAAATGTCTGTCTGGACCTTTAGACTTATTTTAACCATAAAGGGCCAGAAGGTGTCCTGTAAGTGCTTGTGGCCATTTTTCCAGAATAACTTTCAATCTCTGGCAGTTATTTACAGTTTACTGTATGTAAAAATGGTGTATTCATTTAAAATGAAGAAAAACAAAAAGTTTTATTTATAAGAAAACACTGTAATTGTACGCGGTTATTTTCCTTGTGTTAAATTTGAAATTTGAACAGTAAAGCACATATTTAAAATGATTTTTGTTTGAGTCTTTGTCTCAATGTACAAAAACAGGCCAAAAAATGGAAACTGCATACAGGCGTTTTTTCCAACTCTCTCCTCTTGACAAAGAAGCTGATTTGCGGGCTTCCTGCAACAGCGCGAGTGATATTACCGTAATAACTACATGTTGGCTTTGACTTGAATTTTTCAGATGGCACAAACTGGCACACAGAAACTGTGAACTTTGTAGTATTTGCTCAGGTGTGTTTAGTTGGTGAAAATGAAAAAAAAAAAGTATTTTTCATCAGATTGCTTGTAGGTTGTGCTGGAAACAAAGGATCTAAGACACGCTATATTGCACTTATAGCCTCTTTATATACGTTTTAACATAGTAATGGAAAAAAAAAACAGCCTGAATGTTCAGTTAAACAATTTAACTGTATCCTTACGGGGAGTGACAGACTGCATGTGCCATTTAGGCTGCATCAGTGTGATGTAGTGAGCCTGAACGTTGCTCCCGGTGAAATTTCCCGGTTTTGCTTGTTGGGTGAAACCATTCCGTTCAGGAGACGGGGATGTGTATTTATTATATGTCATGGAGTTAGGAAAATCATTTTTTTCCAGGGGCAGCTGCCACCGCTTGCCACCCTGTGCATCCATCCATGCTTGGGTTATAACATGTCTTTGCAATGAAGTTATTTGCCAACTGGATACAAGTGATCTTGACATGCTTCAAAACCCTTGCACCTTCGCCAGTCTTATGCTGTGGGCAGTTTCATCACAACTAATGTCATTCAGTCACACAGGATGGGGTCACGAACACACATTCTGCCAGTGGGTCCTCACCATATGGACCTCCTGCTGCCTCTGCAGTGCGAGGCTCACCTCAGGCAGTGCACGTCGGGCTCCGCTGATATAAACATATCATCAAGTTTGCATGAGCTTGTCTTTGTGGAAACTAGGTCATAGCTGCCATCTGAGAGTTACGAGGAGAGAGCGGTGGTTTTGTTCAGATCCTCTGCATGCAGAGATACTGTGAGAAGCCTCGGTCATGTGACTGACCCAGGCTCTCCCACGCCCCCCACCACCTCAGCTCCTGCATCTGCAGGCAGCCCTTGTGCCTTATAAGTTGCATACTAATGAAGCACCCCCTCCTTCCTTTAACAGTCAAAAGATGCATTGAGGATCGACGGATGAAAAACACTGATGCTGCTGCTGTTTCAGGCAGGATTAGAAAAACCCCTTTTATGGCTTTGCTTTCTGTTGACTGAAGTCGAGCTTTTCCTTTCATGCAGCAGATTATGATTCAGTGTTGCTCTTGTGTGCGCAACAGTTTATTTATCGTGTTGAATTTGGGGGTTGAATGAAGCCAAGGAAGTCGCAAATCTATAGCAATTTGTTCCATTGTGGCATGAAATAATAATGGAAAAAAAACCTCACAGGAATATCTTGTTTATAGAGTCCGCTCACAAATACCTAGATGGAATGCATTATGATGGATTTTTTTTTTTGTTATGTGATTGCTCGGTGGTAATCAACATTTATCATGTACCTGCTGCTGTGTGATATCTACAAGGCATAATCTTTTTTTTATGTCTGATCAGGTAGTTTAAACTTTACTGAAGGTTTATTACAGTTAATCTTGTTTAAACACACTATCTTGTAGGCTTAGTGAAGCAGCAGTATAGCAAATTCCCTCTTCCGCTTGAAACTGATTGGATAATTCATACAACAAGGTGTCTGCTTGGTTGGAAACTGTACTCTCTCTATATATTCTGAATGGTTGTTTGTCTTTATGTGTTGGCCCTGTGATGGACTTGCGACCTGTCCAGGGTGTTCCTCACCTTTTGACCTATGTCCCTGGGATTGTCACCAGGGCCCTGCGACCCTTTTGTGGAGGATAAAGTGGTAGACGATGAATGGATGGGTGGATTTCATTCTCTCGCCCTCCCTGTATTTCTCCCTGTTGGTCCATTTCTTTCACTCACACATTTAATTTCCTCAGTGATAACCTCTTCCCAGGTGAGAGAGTGTACGTTTGACCATGACCATGTGTTGACTCCCACCTCCAGACATCACAGAACCCGCCTCGCTCTTCCCTCCCTTCCTCCTCACTCTCTAATAAAGTCCCTGCTTGTTATTCATGTGGGATGTTTTGTGTAAAAAAATAAATAAAAAATCAAACATCAATCATCATGTATTATCAAGTAGGATGAGTCACCTCACTGTCCATGTAATGTCTGCCTGAGCCTATGCAAATAATGCAGCTCTCTCAACCCTCATCCAGGTTCACCCATGTTCTCCTTGATGATGGAAGCTATTCAGCTGTGGTCTCTATTCTGTGTTTTAATCAAATGAATATTACTGTTAAGCGAGCAGAGGACATTTGCTTGTTATCTTTGTGCATATTCCACTCATCTGCAGTGCTGTATTTGAACTGTCTGCTATACAATCTTACTTTAGCATGTCTTAGTTTGACCTTGCACAGCTTCAGTTTTGGGGTTATGTAGGGCCTGGAGCTTATCTCAGTCCCACATTACACTGTTCTTTTGTTTTTTTGAAATCATATTCAAGGCCACAGCCATCTGGTATGCTCTGAAAAAATACTTTCTTTTTAAACAGTGAAAAGGCGTCGCTTTTGGTTGCTTTGCTATCAGTCATATAAGTGAAATGCATTTCAGATGCAATGCAGATAAGAGCCTCCATTCATTTTTCTCTGTACAGAAATGTGAGATTTGTTTGAGGTATGTAAGTATGTGATTTGGTGGTTAGCACTCATAACAAACGAATGGCTTTAAAATCAGGTTGTTTATTTAGCAACCTGACCTCCAGCAGCAGCAGCAGCAGCAGCAGCAGCAGTAGCGGAGGGCAGTATTAAGCAGCACACGGCATAAATGTACCTCTGTGTCTCCCAGAAATATATATTATATATATTAAAAAAATGTATATATAGGTGCTGGGTGCAAAAAACAGCGTCTGCCTTTTTGCTGGCACAAGAGTCAAAAGCACCAGGAGCAGGAGGGTGGCAGAGCTTTGTGTGAAGGCAGATGAGAACACATTAAAAGTGAATAGTCCACTGGGACTCAGCTCTTCTCCCTGCTGGCCCCCTGTTGGTGCATCAACCTTGCATCTCACTCTCCATCTTCATCTTCACCGGCTAAAAATGTCATGTTTTTTAGAAGCAGCTGATATCCTCCCTCGGGCTTGAACTGAATCGTATCCGTTTACTCTTCAATACTCTCAATACAAATGGGCATGTAATGATTTAATGACGATTGTAAATGGTCTTTGATTACAGTACGTTGTGCTTTTCTGGTGTTCGTGACCCTTTAAAGTGCTTCACTCCACAGTTTTGTCATTCATCTCGTGTTACGGGTTAGCCAAGTCTAGGGAAAGAGATGACGAGAGGGAGAAACCCAGTGGCCAGACTGGTTTCAGTTTTGGTTTCATTTACCTGACTGGAAAAACGCTAGTGCTTTGTCCTTATGTGAGTCCAATGGGGAGGTAGACCGAGGTAGCGGTGGTCCTCCTAAGCCGCTAGCTCAATTGTCGGCTCAGGATTTGATTTTAGGAGGTTGAATCAGTCACATAATCCATTTTGTGTTCAAAATGAAGGTGCATACAACCAGGTTCGTCAAGGGAAGATTCCCGTCAGTGTTTGCTTCTCATTTCCTTTGAGCGTGGTGGTTATTTATCCCCAACCGTCTGTGTCTCAAAACGGTGCTGCCTACTTCAATCATGTGTATGAGACTGTCGGGAATTACACTGATCTCCCCTCAAAAACGCATACCACGTTGTTTCTCAATGAAATTAAATGCTAGACAGAAAAGACACTCAGTCACAAACAAATTCATCCATTCATACCCATGTTCAAAAGAAATTAAACGGGTAGCACACCCTAAGGAAAAAAAAAAATCAAGGACAATATATCAATAATAGTATTTTGGTATTTTGTCCTTGTTGATTCTTTTTATTGGCTTCTTGGTTCAGAACTCCATTTAGAAATGTCATTCTTGATGTACAACCTCTTTTTCAAGGTGAACCATTCAAGGACACAATGGCATATAGATCACAGGAGGCAAACAATCCCCTGACCTTCCAATTGGAAATTGACCCGCTTTACCCACTGATGCACAGCCGTACCGTGAACGGACAGATTTTCTGAACAGGGTATGGATTGATGTTAAGCATGACCTGATTTTATGTAAATAACAAGCACCATTGTATCTCTATGAGCTAAGGTGTGCTAACCATGCAAATGATAAATTAAAATGCATAACAACAAGTTATTGCTGGAGGCGGAAGATGATGTTATCTCATAACGTGACCACACAAGGCTTCTCTTCCTCCAGGCAACTACCTCTCTCTCACACTCACTCAAACTTAGACTCGGCTTGAAAACAAACCAGTGCATTACGCACCACCTTTTGTTTAGAAAAATAAAAATTATGTTGAGGGTGATAACCCTTTTTTTAATTCCAAAGTAAGGTCTTTTTAACATTTCAGTGAGCTGTGTGTATTTACACTGACAAACCCCCTTTTGTCACATTTGATGGTCATTTACCTGAAAAATGTCATTAAGCCCCAACAAGTTGTATTTTTTTGTCTTTGCTTGTGTCTTGTGGACCCTGTAAAGAGTTTCTTCTCCTCACACATTATGTATTTTAGAAAATGGTGGCTTAGAATCTGTGATCTTAACGATTTCTGCTCAGCTTTCTGCTCAGGATTTTTAGGCATGTCTAAAAAAATATGGCTCCATGATGCACAGGTGCTATAGCTAGCGTAGCTCTTCCTCAAATGCTGTGGAAATATAAAAGCCATTGTTCTGAGTCACTGCACCTGCTCCTACACTACTGTCTTTTGCTAGCTACCGAGCTAAGATGTCGTTGTCCTGAAAAGTTGCCTTATCTTGATGAAGAAACACTCAGAGAAGCTCCCACACTTTATTTAAAATTCCTACAGAAGATGAAATTAAATAAAGAAGAAGAACAGAAAGAGGAGCTGAGCCCTGCTGTGAGGCTGCAGGTGCTGCTGATTAAGAGGAAGAGAGAGGATGTAGGGCTGCTGCTAAACTAGCTCTGTTCAACATGTCGTTAAACTACTGTTATTTGAGCGTTTCTTTAATATTCTGTAAAAGCTGCGGTCTCTTGTCCCCACTTGAGCAGATAGACAATTGGTTTCATGATGCATGTATGCTCTACGATGCATCTTCAGACCTGGTCTTCGGGGGTTTCGGGTCTTTCAGCATCAGACTCCCTCGTCCAGCTGACCCATTCAGAGTTGTTGATGAAACACTTGCCCTGCTCGAGCTTTGCAGATCAAAAGCTCAGCAAACCCCCCCCCGGCAGCCCACTTCAACTGGCTCGCAGTGAGCCCGCCAGCCCCGGCGTCTACACTCCTCCACCAGGCTTGATTAGTGTGTAGCTCTCTTCTACTGTAGCAGCCACACACCCACTGTCTTAGAGCGGAGAATGAAGCCGAATTTTACATGATTTAAACCTGAATTTTTCAACAGCAACTTTTTTAATCACTCAGTTTGGTAAGATGGTCTATACTGTAGGGGCTTTAACATTTTTTTGAAATTGCAAGATACAATTTAATTGCTCTGATTTAGGGGATCTTGAAATTAGAATTGTATTATTTTTTTGATGTATTTAATATTAGGGTTGGTAATCTGGAAATGACACACCAAAAATACAAGAGTGAGGCTTTGAATTGTTGAAGAGGCCATGTGGACACATTCTTAACCAGTTGTTTGTCCAAACTGTCCAAGCTTGGCTTTTATAGAATTATATTAGAGCGCAAGCTTGAACAGCTGGGATCACAGTATTATCATCTTTTAGCTTTAATTTGCTCTCTTTTTGTATTTCTTTTGAAGATTTAATTCTGGCTTTCAGATATTCTCGGTGCACACTTTTGCATTGTTAAATCAGTAACAGTCAAACATGGGGCTAGGGTTGCCTGGGGGGACGTGGATGAGGCACATAATGGGGAACCCTTTTGGTTTGGTGGTAGTTCGCCCGCCTTCTTGGGAAGCAGTCTAGGGGGTGCAGACCTGAATTGTGGCTCCATATGAGTCCACCTGATATGGGGCTGTGGCTAAATTATCCTCCATAAGTAAAACAGCAATCTCTTTTTTGACAAGACTGGCTGACATGTCAGTCAAGAGAAGTGACTAGTGTAGGCAGCTGTCTACATTTGACACTGTGAACTCAGGAGGCTTCTTATATCCAGAGGAAACTGTCACCTGTCAAGCATCACTAATGCTTTCATTGTTACTGGAAATATCATTTTACAGCCTTAAGGGTAGTTTCACTAAATAAGGATTCCACTTTTAATACTGTGTGAGATTACATATATAAACAGATTCTGAGAAAACGGGCCCTCAGGCAGAGACATATAAATGGCCCCCTACACCTCCAAGACAACATGACTATCTGCATAATTTGTAGTTGCCTTGTCTTCCTTTGCTGTCTATCTTTCTGTGGTCATGGCACCTCTTGGCACCAGTTATTGTGCATCTCGTTGTAGTTTTGTATCCACATGTTTATTTTGTGTGATTTTTGTTTGTTTGTGGCCATCTGGTTGATTTCTTGAGCCAATGGCAGATGTAACTCCTATAACTAGTAGGCCTGCGGGTAATCCATTCATATGTGCAGTGTGTATGTGTTCATGATTATCACTTATATCATCAGGAGCACTTGTGACACATGCACAGAGGGGTTGACACTGAGATGCCGAGCCTTCATGTCTTCATGTTGAAGACATGAAGGCTGGACAGATTTCAAGTGAACTCTTTGCCCCTTATTTTGATAATAACTACCAGGGTTTGTAAGTCAGTCATATGTGACACTCTTTCTGTGTTTCATGAAATCTGAGAAAGTTGGTGCTTATTGATTTGTCCAGAGAGATAGAAGTATCTTGTATTTTAATGAAACAATTTTTCTATCAGGACTGCACATATTTCTAAAATGTATTTATTGGATTAAGATTGTTAAGACAAATCTGAGACAGCTGATACCCTTGGCTGCTGTCACGACTTCACTAAATGGGTGAGACTGGCAATGCTGATGTAGATTGCAGAACATCTAATACCCACAGGAGTTGGGTTAGAAGGCAAGGCTCTGATGTGCGGAGCTCATATTTATGTTTTCAGTCTGTGAGAAAGGATTATGATGCGACTTGCCGTTCGCTAAATAAACCAGACTCCTGTTAAATATTACGATTTTAGATATTCTCTTGCTAAATGTTGGAGATTAAATCATGTCTTCACGATTTTTAAGTCTTTTGAACTGATCTACAGTTCAGCATTGTTCGGTTTAATTCCCATGTTGGACATCACACTCATGACTCTTCTGGAAAAGCAAAAAAAAAAGGTTAACCTTTCCATGTGGCCTTTGGGATTTACAGTACATCGACCACAACCGGCCTAAGGCCCCAGCACCTGAAAGCATTTTGTTGTGAATAAGGACTGAAGAAGTTATACTTTCAGTAAATAAAAACTAGAAATGTCATTTCACTAATCACTAATAATTAATTTTGTGAAATACACATTTTGACAATGTTTTATTTGAAAAAGATCACGCTCTTGTCTGTGGGGCAAATAAGAAGCTGTGGGGAAGCTTTAGTTTGCTCTCAAAGCATCACAAGACTAAACCACTTACCATGTGTTATTAGCATGTTTGCCATGCACTGCTTCCAGTGTTTGTTAAGCAAAGCTAATTTACACTTGGCTATAAATCCATCAATCTTCTCATTGTACAAGTGTTATCAAATCTTTAAAAATAAGACATACTTTACACTGTAATTACACCCTAGCAATTATTATACTGCTTCACAGACTGGTTTCAAGACGTAGCATTTGGCTTCATTTGTTTTAAGCATTTGGTTGCACTTGCTGCTATGTAGGTTCTAGCTGAATGTATGTCATTTTAGTGCTGTGTCTGTTAAAACATACACTATATACTCATATACTATATACGTGTTCAAGGGGTAAAGTAGCTCCTACTGCATCAACCCAACACACCTGAACATGTACCATATTACCTGAGGCGGTACCTACACACATGCATACAGGATTATATTTATTTATTTATTTTTATTATGTGTTAAATTTTCTTCCTTTGCGTCATACAGTGTATTTAAGATCCGTTTCATAATCTGATCTATTAAACATTTAGCATTTCATTGCAGCCTCCTGCTTGTATAACAGCTGGGGGTAAACGACAGAGAGTTTGTCCACTTATCATTTTTATATAACCCCCTCCAGAAATGTGTAATTAATACTCTCTGAAACATCTACATGAACTAAGTCTGGATGCTCCTCTGATACAAACCTCTGTGAGGTGAGATTTCTTAGTCTTAGATCTTTTGTTTCCTGCGGCGGCTCCTCCTCCACCTGATTGTGTTTTACTCCTAAAAACAGGACAGCTGACTTCACCCGCTGCCATCCCTGTTACGCAGTGTCTGTGTTGGCATGTTGTTATTTTTACACTTGGTTTAATATCTTTGGAGCCGCATCAAAATCCAGCTGTGAACCCCCTTCCTTTGCTGCAGGTGTAAATTCTTCCTGTCAGCTCCCTGTGTCAACATGGGAATGCTAATTTATCAGGAGCTCTAATTAGCACGGAGACTCAGGTGGAAAAGTGTCACACAGACATGATTCAGCTTAACCTTTCCCTTTTATTTCCCTCAACACTAATTTCTGGTATTCACAGAAAACAACTTTGTTTGCCCATGTGGTTCAGAATGTCATATCACTGTGCATCACTGTGTATCACTGTGTAACACAACAGCTTTATACTGTATTTCAAACTGTTGTGTGGTTACAGCTTCCCTGCTCGTCTTCCACAGCAGTAAAACAATATTGCTGTCCTCCAATTTCAAATTAATCTCATGTGCATGTACAAACATGACACATTTATTTATGTACTTCCACAAAACCAGTTAATCACATTGTTAACTTCTCCCAGGAATACATCGTCTTCTACTCAGTCCTCTTGTTCTCACCTTAAAAAGTCGCAAGAAGGGGTCGTTGGGTCGTAAGTATGAGATGCAAGATGATGTTGGTTTTCAGTTTAGTGCTTGATCATTTTATCTTAATGTTGTCACTACAACTGCAAATGTTGTGTGACTCAGTTCTGCCCCGCAGGGCATGCATAAGGTAGTCCACATAAAATTTGTGCCCAGTTTCAGCAAAGTGAAAGGAAAATAATTGGTATTCTAATTTATCAATTAGACTCCTGAGGGGTTTAAATAAGTAGAAACTAACTAGAAAAGGTAGTAAAAGAAGTCACTGACAATTTACATTTGCTGTGATTGCTTATTCTAGCAACCATAATGTTACCAAGACACGGTCATGTGACAGACATGTTGCTATGGTGCTCTTTGTTGTTTTCCAAGTCACAGGCATTAGCTGTAAAAAGGACAAAGTCCAGAGCATTTAGACAGTAGAGGGTGATAGAACACAGTGGTTAATGAAGAACTTCCAGACACAAGGATGAAAAATGAACCAAGAAATGAAAAGGATCTTTAAATGTCAATTTTCACTGTAATTTATGAGATAGATTTGTGGTCTGGAAGTAGTCTCAGTTTCTGAGATGGAGTGCAGTGGAGTGTAACTTAACCCAAACTCAGTAATTACAGTTTTTTTTGTTTTGCTTTTTTTTCTCAGACGAGACTATTGGAATAAGAAAGGTGAAAGTCGATTACATTTTTTAAAATTTTTTTGAAGAATAGTAAGATGAATAAAGAAGATCCGGAGTGGAGAGAACTAAAATATAACAGCAAACTGTGCAGTGTAAATTTAAGCCGTAGATAATGACAGGAACATGGCTTAAAATATATTGTTGGAAGAGCAGTGATGTCATGTGGTACATACTAAGGACCGGGTGCAATCAGACAAGAATAGAGACACTTCTCAGATGCTGTCAAAGCTAATTGCAGCTGGTTATATCCACAAGTACATCCTTGGAATAATCTACGTTTCCATCATGGTATGGTTTGGATTAGTACAGTATGGTATGGCGTCACGGTCAGGCTTGCGTTTCAACTGAAAACAGTAACTTTGCTTGGTAGGTGGGGTGTGGGTTGTGTCCTGAAGGCCATGTCAGTGAGATACAAAGCGTCGCTTTGAACGCAACACAACAGATAGCAATAGAGGACATCCTGCTCGGTTTGTGGCTGTTTGTCTCAACAAGACGTCAAGCTTTGTATGAGAATAGACTGTGGGCGTTGGCCTCGACTTCCATGGGGAGTGAAGTTTTTCTGTTGCCCAATCAGCTGACAGTTGTGGCTGGAACCGGTCTAGCTCCACCCTGACCTTACCATACTATTTTACTCTGGTACCACAAATGAATGATGTCAGAAATGGAATGATAGGCACTGGTTATTTTGGTACTATTCCTAATGGAAAAGCAAAAAAAAAAACACCTACGCACCTTATTGTACCAAACCGAGCCATTCCTCTCGATGAAAACACTGCATAACTGAACTGCACTGTGAACTGATCTCAGTGTTAGGATGAACGAGAGGACATGAGCAGAGTCCTGGGTCATTGTTGGGTCATTCGCAGCAGAAAAATCTTCAGTAATGTGGTTTTAGACTGAGATTTATTCGGGTGCAATTGATATGCTTGTGTGTTGATGAATGAAATCCATTTGTATGGTCAGGCCGTTCAGATCAGAGCGAACGCCTGACTGGGGTGTAAGGTAATCACAGAGAAGGGTTGCTTTTTTCAGCTGTTTATTTCAGGGATATTGATCGGGGTGGAGTTCAAAGAATTCGCCAAATCCTCTGAGGTTAGAAAAGATCATAAAGGTCTTTTACAGATTGTCTCCGGGTCTTATGTGCTTGGGTATGGCTTGGTGTGAATGTGCAGCCGAACTCTGATGCACATGAAAGAAGCGAACTCCGGTCAGCCTAAAACATGGTCTCGGTTTGGTTGAAGTCATCCAAATGCAGGAAGCAGACTACAATACAGGGCATTGTGGGTAATGCGCATGTAGAATGATAGCTGGGAGAAATGTCTGAGGCCATTGTTGCGGTGTGTATGTGTAGTATGTTCATTTGAAACACAATTGAAAACCCAGAGACCAATAGATGAGGGAGTTTTCTTGTTTGTCTTGTCTTCTCCACCTCAGACGTGGAGCGGAAAACCTTATTCAAAAGGTTTGGTTCGTTTCACTACAGTGCAGTGTGAAAGCATAATCGGACTGGCTGAATGTTGCGACCCCCAGTCGTCTCTATTAGGTGTGAAAGTGACCTTAGTGTTTGTCTGGAGCACACAGGTACTTCACCCCTCGTGTAAATGTCCACTCACTTCTCAGTCCTACTCTGAATTTTCAACTCGCCTTTCCCACAATGGCACCCAGCCTTTAGAGGGAGACTTTAAGATGAGGATGAACTGTGAGTCAGGCTCGTCAAATCAATCTAGTCACGGTGGAGGAATGGAGCTGTTCATTACGAGGGCTGAGCAGCTCTGCGATCACCCCTCTAATATCACTGTGATATTCTCTTCTCTTTTCTTACCTAATTGAATTCTCCAGGAGAAATGCCCCACAGCTGCACATTTATCATATCCTGAAATTGGAGGAGACTAGCTCCATGAAGGACGTGCACAGAACTTTTAATCAACTGCCTCTGTGAGCTGAGTGCTATGGTCCCTGCCAGGGTTTGAGTTATCCCACTGTGGACCACTGACCTTTAGAGGGGTGTCTTTATTCACCACTGCCCAGGGTGAATGAGAGCAGCAGCAGCAGGAGGTGCCCACATCCCATATTAAATCTGCTGATTGTCGTGTACAGTATGACCACCAGTCACACCAGATGGTATCATAATCTATAATCAAATCCCCTTAAACACAGCTCAGTATGCAATATGTCCCTGTTTACTTCAGCTCCTTATTTCTCGTAGATGCAAAAACACTTTCATTTGCATTCCCTTTCTTGTAGCACTGAGTTTAACAAATGCATCAGGTGGGTGGTCAGATATATGATCATGTTCTGTTCAAATGGAGATGGAGGGCTGAGGAGTAGGTAACGACTTAATAGGAGACAGTTGTGGAGGATGGTGGCATTATATTTCCATTTTGATAGCACTGTATCCTATATCACACTGAATGTAACTTAATTTCCCCTCATACTCCTATTCTACATTATTCCAATCTATCCGATCGAGTTCTTCATGTCCTGCAGTGCTCTGTCCTACTTATCTTCACTGTACAATATCAGGCTCCGTGAAAATATAATCATATATACTGTATTTATTCTGTGATTATTAGTGTGTGCAAGAGATAAGACATGTGCATCTAATTGATACGATGGATATCGGTCAGTATCGGTACTGGTCAAAATCACTGGATCGGATATCGGATTGATGAAAATGTTAGTGCTGTTAAGAGATTAAAAAAACTGAGCGATTAATTAATTATGGTCTTTAATTAATCTAATTAATCTCTTTTTAATTGCACCTAAAAATTACTTAGAAAAGCCCTTAACTTCAGGTATTTTCATTTAAATTCATTATTACATTATTGTGGCAGATCCAAAGATTTAAATATAACAAAAAGGGGCTTTATAAAGTCATTTTAACAAACTTGAACAGATGCAGCCATTTACATTCCGCTGTGTTCTTTTGTCAAACTCCAAATAATTATAAAATACAAATTAAAAATAAAACATCAGGTCCATATAAAGTAGCCTGTCGGTCCCAGACTTGCTCATTCTTCTCCAGTTTAGTTTGGCGAAGAGCTTTGCTATGACTCGCTAAATTGCTAACGTTAGCTGTGTGTGTGTGTGTGTTTGTATTTCTTCCCGCCTTAGGACCTTGTCTGGCATTCACACTGACCTCGTTATGGCCAATAGTCCTCATGGGGGACAGATCTGGTTATAATGAGGCATAACCTCATTTCTGAGGACCTGGTTAAGTTTAAGGCTGATTTGAACTGTGGTTAGGTTAAGATTCAGTGTATGCGTGTGTGTGTGTGTGTGTGTGTGTGTGTTTTGTTGCACGTGTCCAGATGGGAGTACATACTGTATGAGTACACTGCATTTCTTTGGCCTTAAAGCTTTGCTACATTTGCATGCAGTATGGCGCTGCTGGCAGAAGTCCAGTGCTATACGCTCACTTATTTGATTAAACACTATCATGCTCAGCACAGCAGTGGAGCTCAGAGAAGTTGAGGTATAGCTGCTGACAGCAGCATGAAACCTTTTCACTCATGCTCGGGTTTTGTTGTGGTCGTGTCCGCCATTATCTAGATTCTCATAAACTCTGGGCTTGAACCTCGCAAAAGCCACGTGTAATAATTATTTGTCTGGCTTTTTTTTTTCCCTCCCCCTCTTTAGTTTATTAAACTGAGTATATTATGTTTTTCTGGGCGCTCGCCTTTCTTTGACGTGTCATCTTTTTGTGTTTTTAAAAGGTCTGCTAACTTGCAAAGGTCAGAGTCTGCTGCATATACATAGGGAGCTGATGTGTCCCACAAAACAACACTGCTCCAGAAGTGGCTCAAATGGCAAATTTGCATTCCTGACCAGCTCTCCCTGAGGCCATTTTTTCAAATAACACACCTATACATGCAGTTCCTATTGTGATGTAGAGATACATTATACTTTTCTAATATTGCACAGGTAATGTAAGGGATATACACAGTAAATACTTTCCATTTGAAAGGTCTTGGTTGGGCATTAATTCACGAGGACTTTAAAAAAACGTACTCAAGCTCAAATAGGACGGAACAGCCATTGTTACCATGGCTACAGTAAATCTCCATCTGGGACACTCTTTTGCAAGGGGTTTGACATTTCTGTGGGACATAATTCTCTGACTGTGTAACAGATAACGTTCTCCCAAAAAGAAGACATAAACAGCCTAACTATGACTCCGCTAAAATGCTTTTGCTGATTTTTATTTACATTTTTACAGTCTGTGTATAGTGAAGCATGCGATATACATATCGGTATACGTATAGGACTTTTTAATCGTATTGGATTCTACATTTGTATCTGTCCGATATCCGATCCAGCGATTTGAATAAGTCTCGGACCGATACTGACCAATACTGATTCCCATCCCTAATAATTATAATAATTAATAACAACTACTAAATAAATAAGTAAATAACCTGAGCTTTTCAGACTAAGAGGCACTGTATCACAGCATGTGTAGATTTTTTTTAATAAAGTGGAAGATTTAATGACACACTTTCACTGTACTTCTCCATTCCGCGTGGGAAGCTTTAATAATCAAAACTATTTATTTTAAAACAAAGTGACTCCTGGAAGTATAATATTACAGACAAACTTTTGTTTGCAGCTTTAAAAAGGGACCATTGGATGTTCTTGTGTTTACAGTATGTGGTTTGAAAATCACAGTGAACATCTGCTGCTTAAAGATCTTGGTTGCCTTGAAGTCAAAGCAGACATCTTTAACATTTCAGAATGTATTAATGAGGGTGCCATGGTATTGTGTTTAAGGCTCAGCGCATTAAAATGTGTAATGATAATTACATGGCAATATTACAATATGAAAGACGTTGGCAGTGTTGAATGTGCCATCCATTGCCCTCAGAGCTACCGCTGAGTTATTCCAGTATAAAAGTCAGCTCAATCTGGAGAGGATCATAGCTTGAAGACACTTAGTATAATGCCAAACTAATTACAGTCATTTTCCTTTTGGGCCGAAATGCCTGAGCTCAGTCATGTGTAGATAGTGTAGATACCTTTCATAGCATGGACCAATGCTTCCATGATGTTTAGCCCTGCCAGATCTCTGTTGTGGATTGGCTGAGCCTGTGGTGTGCAGTGACACTTAAAGGCTGAGGTAGTTCCCACTGAGGGCCAGATCAGCAGAATTGATGACACAGAACAGTCTGGGGTCAGCTGTAGGACGGCATCCTGTCCACAGATATTAGCAGTGTTCAAACAGTCTGAGGCGATGGCAGTTCTCTGACACACATGAGTTTTTAATTCATTTATTTCATTTCATTCACAAGTAAAAAAAACAAAAAAGCGATGTAATGTAAACACAAAATTGTCCAAGTCTTGATTGCGAAGGAGCAAAAAGTAGAAGAATCTTATTTACTCTGCCCCTTCATCCCACATAATTACAATAATATACACACAAAGTAAATAAAATAGTCATAGTCCATCACAGCCACTTGCAAATTACAAGAAAAACATGAAACAAGAACTGAATGTTGCCCACAAATGTTTTACACCGTAAAATCATGAAAACAACAAAATGCTGAAGAGAAATGACACAGTACAAAGTTCTTACACAGCAGACACAAGATATTGCAATTATTATTATCAGTATTATCATCATTAACATTATCATTATTATTGCTGCAAGAATACCCGGGTTCAAGCCCCGGTTGGAACAAGGGCATTTCTGCATGGAGTTTGCATGTTCTCCCCGTGTGTACGTGGGTTTTCTGTGGGTTCTCCAGTTTCCTCCCACAGTCCAAAAACATGCAATATGGGGATTAGGTCAATTGGACACTCTTAATTGACCGTAGGTGTGACAGTGAGAGTGAATGGTTGAATGGTCTCTATATGTGGCCCTGCGATGGACTGGCGATCTGTCCAGGGTGTACCCTGCTTATCCCCCCCCCGCCACTCTCCTGTGGAGAATGAAGCGGTAGAAAATGGATGGATGGATTATTATTACTGTCTAACAGATGCTCATCCTGAAAATAGTTGACACACATTCACACACTCACACAGAGACTGAGAAAGAGAAACTACTGTAAACGGTCTAATGCCATGAGACTATTCATGCAAATGTGTATGTGTGTTGTGTTTATCTCAAGAATGCTGAACTACTCTCTGACAGCACTATAAAAAATAAAGTAAAATCAAAGATCATGGTTTTGTAAAGAAGAATATAACACTGTATACTGCATGCCAGGATGGAGTGTTAAGTTAATTGTTTAAAGGAAACTGAGTGTAAAGCTATATAAACACTATCAGTACTCTTTAATGTGGACTGTATTCTGTAGTTGTCAAAAAATGGTCCACAAAGACAAGCCTATAGTAGAGGCAACAGAGTCAGTCATCCATGCAGTCCCTGAGAAACCACTAATAACTGTATGGAAAATCAACAGAAATTCTATTTGTGCTATTTTTTTCTTTATTGAGCTGAAGTCCCTTCATTAGGCTACTCTCTCTCTCTCTGTCTCTCCTCCAATTTTGGTCACTATGGATTTTCAGTTGCAGTTGGAGCGAGAATTGGGCTTTATCCTCCGAATTAAATTCATTGTTTCTACGTGAGGCAAATCATTTTTAATACGGCCGTAATGTGGTCAATTTTGCCCATTACTCTTATATCGATATATTCTCCCTCTCACAGTCCCTGTTGTTAAAATGATTGTCACAATTTGCCAGGTTTTCACATTTGTACCAGTGAAAAGTGCCACAGAGAAGAGTGCTGGGCCAATTTGTTTCCATGATGTTTCTATCTGCCAGGACGGCCGAGCACTGAATGATTTATCACTTTTAACCTTTATTTATCAAATGACGACTCGCTGAGCGTACATCCTTATTTTACATTCTGCGATCGACAAAGGGAAAAAACCCGGAAAACAGGAGATGGATTTGTGACTTCATGAACATAAAACCTGGTGTGATGGAGCTCCAACAAATCTCACCACTCACTGCCGTTGACTTTTTATATTAACAGTGATGTTGGGGCCCATTTTATAAATCAAATTCTGACAGATGGAAGGCAGATATAATTTCATAGGCTCCTACATTAGGATGGAAGGAAGCTGGGACATCTGTCTGCCTATGTGTGATTGCATTTGCATAGAGGTTGCAGGCATGGGTTTGTCTCAGCGAGTGGAAATGGATACATCATAGTGCTTGATTCTCATTTACAAGATTTGAACGCCAAATTCCCCCCATGATTGGTTTGGAGGATGACTTGTTCCACCTACCAACTGCAGTACATTTTAATCAAAGTAGCTTCCTTTTGTCTGATTTTCATCAGCACTACTTCCTCTGTGTCCTTTTCATGTGTTTCAGTCTCATCTTGACAATGCAGCTTGGAAACACTTATATACGTCAAGCATAAAGCATATGCACACACACACACACACGCACAAAGCAGAATAGGTTATCTGATTGATGTGAGGCGTGTATTTTAATCTAGAGGAGTGCTACTTCACCATACCGCATCCTCTCTGTGAAGTGTTTGGGCTGTAGAAGAAGTGCTGCTCTGCCTCCATGAAAACAGAGAAGGAGGCAGAATGTAGATCAATATCCTGGGAACACACCAGAGACATTCTATTTTATTAAACATTTTCCCATTAAGGCGGTGACGCAAGTGTTGTAGATCATCCCAACAAAGTCGTAAATCATAGAGCGACGGTAGCATTGGGAATAATGGACAGAATCTGAGGAGATTACAAAGAAACAGAAGATTTGTTGTCTGGTCTCCTGGGAGACTCCTGTATCTTCCTTTTTGACACCTTACATTCACAGTCAACGCTTCAGTGACACTGTTCTATCTAAATCATTTCAAGTTCACCACATCGTCTTGTCCGTGGCATGGCTAACTTTGTTTATTAGTGTGACACAATATAGGGTTTTTCAAGCTACGTAAACTAAAGTGCTATCATTAGTGTTTTTTTTTTCTTTTTTTCAGGGTTCGTTTTCCTTTCTAATATCTTGAAAAATAAAACAATGTAATCGTTGTTTGTACCTTCACTGTGTTCACTGGTATTGTTGGCTTGTTTTACAGTTGTAACAGACATACTGTTTACATACTTGTTTACCAAGTGTGGAGCGTTACATCTCAGGGAACTAACAGGTAAAACAGACATTTAACATTATTGGAGAAAGGGGTTGTGATTCTGCAATTTTCTTGCTAAATGTTGGAGATGATAACATGTTTTCAGGATTCTACAGTTTGGCATTGTTCGGTTTGATTCCTGTGTCAGACATCACGCACCAATCAATGGCCGACTAAAAAAGCACCAGGTACCAGTTACTATCACTAATGAAAAAGTACAGTCGAGCCGTGCTGAGCCTCGTCGTGCTAGAACTGTGAGGTTACAACATAGGACGTCATGTACATGACCTCTATAGCGTTTCAGAACATGAAGGCTAGTAAATATGACGGCGGCCTAGTGGTTCAAATTTGTTAGTCTTGTGAATGTGCTCAACAACCCAATCTGAGCTCAACATATTTAAGTTCTAGTGGTTCCCATGGGTACTCGAAGCAACAGGCGGAGTGGCTAACACAACAGAGGCGTGATAATAGCACACAGAAGAGGAGTGTTTATTTTTACCTGTGAAGGTTCTCAGTCATCCAGTCATTGTGTTCTCAAGAGTGTATAGCTATAATAGCTTGAGACTGTGCAGTTGTCCATATTTTTTCCTTTTTTGTCACTATGTCACTATGTTTTTATTTTATAAAATGTTTTACAAAGCAGCACAATCTTTTGAAATGAATGCACACTTCAGTTCAATTCAGTTGAATAGCATGTCATACATGTTATTTTTACAGGTCAGGCTTATGAGCTTTTTCTTCACCGTTACAACACATGTGCTCCAATGTAATTATTATACATATAAAACTAAATATTCATCATAAACTTCCGTAGATCATGAGCAATTGCAGAGGGAAACATTGAAAATCTGCCTCTGTATTATTTTTTGTGTTGCCCTATTAAGGGAAAAATAGTATAATTTTCCCTCTTCATATTCACAGCTGACAGAAGAAGATAGAGTAGCAGGTATAGTCGGGGGTTGTGTGTGTTGCTCCAATACAACAACAGATGGCTGTTGCTGGGGTCAAATCTGTTACTGTTTGGTCCCAGGGTGTTCTCCTCAAGCACCAAACCACCCTGCCACCCAGTTTAGATCATATGTTTTTGGCAGTTATTCTCGAAAAACAGATGGAAGGTGGCTGTAACTTTATGGGCTCGCATGTATTTTAGAGCAAGCAGGGAGATCTGCCTGTACAATTTGTTCGGATTGTATCCTGCTCCTTTCTCTTTGTCGTTTTGTGTTTTGTGTGACAAATGTATTATCGTTTAGCCTGCACTTTAAACAGGATCCAGGGAGATACACTTTCATTCTAATGTACTGTATTTTATTTATTATATCTCCATACATCTGAATGATGAACATTTGGACAAAGGAGCAAATTAAACTAGATCGGCAATTCCGTGCCGAAATTTCGAGGGTGCCTGCAGTTCTTGCGGCATGTGGAAGTTATATGATTTGGATCCAATCCAAGTACTTTTTGGTGGAGTCACCCTTTAAAAGACCAACTTTTAAAGGAGAGAGGGGGAGAGAGATTCACAAGCCCCTCTGTTTCCCATTCATGTGTATGTGGAAGTTATATGGCAGTTTTTTGCGATTTTTGTCGCCATGGTTACTCGAAACGCTTAGAAATAGTAATACGTTTTGATATAACATGTGTGGGGGTTTTCTCAAAACTGTGGGAGGAGTTAGACGTCAAAGTTTTGGGTGGAAGAATACAGAGAGACTGATGACAAGCCCCTCCCAAAGTCCCCTCTGCTCCTTACACACACACACGCAAACACACGCACACACGCTTGTCTCTATCTCTCCAAAACCAGCAGAGAAAGCAGAGAAAACAGCATGTTTTAAAATTGTCATATTTCAAGAACGGTTGATGATAGAGATAAAATTTTTGGTTTGTGAGCGTCAGGAGGCTTTCGGCAACTCCCACATTTAAATTGGTGACAAACGGACGTGAATTGACAGAGAAATCACAGTTTTAAAATCACCCTCGTCTTGATTTTTCCAGAACTCAAAAGCAGACATTTTAACATGGGAGTCAATGGAGAGTGTGACCGGAGTTGTCTGCGCTTTGAGGTGATTTTAAGAAAAACTACAAGTCATATGAACATGAAAACACACACAGGGTTAGACGACGCCCATGGCAACGTTTTGATGTAAAAATTATCAGTGTAGGTTGGAAATTGTGGGCAGGAGAGGAGTTTGTTTAGAGATTTTTGGTGATTATTTTGCTGGATCTCGCTAGAGTGGGCCACTCTAGCTCCCGCCCACACACCACTCACACACTCATTATAAAATCTGAAAACATAAAAAAAAAGTACAAAACGTAAACTGCGATTGTTTAAAAACCGTAACATGTATCAAAACTTTGACTTAGGTCAGAAAAGTCCCAAGTCTTGTGACCCGTTTAAAGTTCCAACCACGTTTGTACGTTAAAGTATGACTACGCTGTGATGCTCCAAAGTGGGCTTGGTTTTTTTCGGTTTCCCATTCATGTGGATGGGGAAATTTTTCGCAGTTTTTTGCGATTTTTGTTGCCATGGTTACTCGAAAGTCTTAGAAAAATCATAGCTCACGATTCCCGGTCAAGGCGCACGTTTTGATATAACTTGTGTTGGGGTTTTCTCAAAGCTGCGGGAGGAGAAGCGCGGCAAACTTTTTGGGGGCGCGAGAAGAAGAAACAGAACTAGATCGGCAATTCCGTGCCGAAATTTCGAGGGTGCCTGCAGTTCTTGCGGCATGTGGAAGTTATATGATTTGGATCCAATCCACCTTGGAAGTACTTTTTGGTGGAGTCACCCAGTTTTAAAGGAGAGAGGGGGAGAGAGATTCACAAGCCCCTCTGTTTCCCATTCATGTGTATGTGGAAGTTATATGGCAGTTTTTTGCGATTTTTGTCGCCATGGTTACTCGAAACGCTTAGAAATAGTAATACGTTTTGATATAACATGTGTGGGGGTTTTCTCAAAACTGTGGGAGGAGTTAGACGTCAAAGTTTTGGGTGGAAGAATACAGAGAGACTGACAAGCCCCTCCCAAAGTCCCCTCTGCTCCTTACGCACACACACGCAAACACACGCTTGTCTCTATCTCTCCAAAACCAGCAGAGAAAGCAGAGAAAACAGCATGTTTTAAAATTGTCATATTTCAAGAACGGTTGATGATAGAGATAAAATTTTTGGTTTGTGAGCGCCAGGAGGCTTTCGGCAACTCCCACATTTAAATTGGTGACAAACGGACGTGAATTGACAGAGAAATCACAGTTTTAAAATCACCCTCGTCTTGATTTTTCCAGAACTCAAAAGCAGACATTTTAACATGGGAGTCGATGGAGAGTGTGACCGGAGTTGTCCGCGCTTTGAGGTGATTTTAAGAAAAACTACAAGTCATATGAACATGAAAACACACACAGGGTTACACGACACCCGTGGCAACGTTTTGATGTAAAAATTGTCCGTGTAGGTTGGAAATTGTGGGCAGGAGAGGAGTTTGTTTAGAGGATTTCTCTGATTATTTCTGAATCTCAACAGAGTCTGTCACTGGTGCAACACACACACATTTCCCATTGTTGTGTGAGTGGAAGATAGTTCTTAGTTTTTTGCCATTTTTATCGCCATGGTAACTCGAAACGCTTAGAAAAGACATAGCACACCATTCCCGGCCAAGCCGCACGTTTTGATATAACATGTGTGGGGGTTTTCTCAAAACTGTGGGAGGAGTTAGACGTCAAAGTTTTGGGTGGAAGAATACAGAGAGACTGACAAGCCCCTCCCAAAGTCCCCTCTGCTCCTTACGCACACACACGCAAACACACGCTTGTCTCTATCTCTCCAAAACCAGCAGAGAAAGCAGAGAAAACAGCATGTTTTAAAATTGTCATATTTCAAGAACGGTTGATGATAGAGATAAAATTTTTGGTTTGTGAGCGTCAGGAGGCTTTCGGCAACTCCCACATTTAAATTTGTGACAAACGGGCAAGAATTGACAGAGAAATCACAGTTTTAAAATCACCCTCGTCTTGATTTTTCCAGAACTCAAAAGCAGACATTTTAACATGGGAGTCAATGGAGAGTGTGACCGGAGTTGTCTGCGCTTTGAGGTGATTTTAAGAAAAACTACAAGTCATATGAACATGAAAACGCACACAGGGTTAGACGACGCCCATGGCAACGTTTTGATGTAAAAATTATCAGTGTAGGTTGGAAATTGTGGGCAGGAGAGGAGTTTGTTTAGAGGATTTCTCTGATTATTTCTGAATCTCAACAGAGTCTGTCACTGGTGCAACACACACACATTTCCCATTGTTGTGTGAGTGGAAGATAGTTCTTAGTTTTTTGCCATTTTTATCGCCATGGTAACTCGAAACGCTTAGAAAAGACATAGCACACCATTCCCGGCCAAGCCGCACGTTTTGATATAACATGTGTGGGGGTTTTCTCAAAACTGTGGGAGGAGTTAGACGTCAAAGTTTTGGGTGGAAGAATACAGAGAGACTGACAAGCCCCTCCCAAAGTCCCCTCTGCTCCTTACACACACGCACACACACACACGCAAACACACGACTGTCTCTATCTCTCCAAAACCAGCAGAGAAATCAGAGAAAACAGCATGTTTTTAAGTTGTCATATTTCAAGAACGGTTGATGATAGAGATAAAATTTTTGGTTTGTGAGCGTCAGGAGGCTTTCGGCAACTCCCACATTTAAATTTGTGACAAACGGGCAAGAATTGACAGAGAAATCACAGTTTTAAAATCACCCTCGTCTTGATTTTTCCAGAACTCAAAAGCAGACATTTTAACATGGGAGTCAATGGAGAGTGTGACCGGAGTTGTCTGCGCTTTGAGGTGATTTTAAGAAAAACTACAAGTCATATGAACATGAAAACGCACACAGGGTTAGACGACGCCCATGGCAACGTTTTGATGTAAAAATTATCAGTGTAGGTTGGAAATTGTGGGCAGGAGAGGAGTTTGTTTAGAGGATTTCTCTGATTATTTCTGAATCTCAACAGAGTCTGTCACTGGTGCAACACACACACATTTCCCATTGTTGTGTGAGTGGAAGATAGTTCTTAGTTTTTTGCCATTTTTATCGCCATGGTAACTCGAAACGCTTAGAAAAGACATAGCACACCATTCCCGGCCAAGCCGCACGTTTTGATATAACATGTGTGGGGGTTTTCTCAAAACTGTGGGAGGAGTTAGACGTCAAAGTTTTGGGTGGAAGAATACAGAGAGACTGACAAGCCCCTCCCAAAGTCCCCTCTGCTCCTTACACACACGCACACACACACACGCAAACACACGACTGTCTCTATCTCTCCAAAACCAGCAGAGAAATCAGAGAAAACAGCATGTTTTTAAGTTGTCATATTTCAAGAACGGTTGATGATAGAGATAAAATTTTTGGTTTGTGAGCGTCAGGAGGCTTTCAGCAACTCCCACATTTAAATTGGTGACAAACGGACGTGAATTGACAGAGAAATCACAGTTTTAAAATCACCCTCGTCTTGATTTTTCCAGAACTCAAAAGCAGACATTTTAACATGGGAGTCAATGGAGAGTGTGACCATGACTCTCTGCGCTTTGAGGTGATTTTAAGAAAAACTACAAGTCATATGAACATGAAAACACACACAGGGTTACACGACGCCCATGGCAACGTTTTGATGTAAAAATTGTCCGTGTAGGTTGGAAATTGTGGGCAGGAGAGGAGTTTGTTTAGAGATTTTTGGTGATTATTTTGCTGGATCTCGCTAGAGTGGCACACTCTAGCTGCCGCCTACACACGCAATACACACTCATTATAAAATCTGAAAACGTAAAAAAAAAGTACAAAACGTAAACTGCGATTGTTTAAAAACCGTAACATGTATCAAAACTTTGACTTAGGTCAGAAAAGTCCCAAGTCTTGTGACCCGTTTAAAGTTCCAACCACGTTTCTACGTTAAAGTATGACGTCACTGTGATGCTCCAAAGTGGGCTTGGTTTTTCTCCAAATTTTGGCCGTTTCAATGCATTTTAATAGGGAAAATTTCGGCACTTTTTCGCGATTTTTGTCAGCCATGGTTTCACGTTAGTGTTTTGAAAAATTATAGTTAATTTATTCCCGATCAAGTCGCCATTTTTCGCTGATATGCACCTGTGCCAATGCTTGAGAAAGCAAAACGGAGTATTGAGTGGAATGTTCTGCAAAATAGCCAAATTTAGGATTTTATAAGATAAAGTTTTAAAGCTGTTTTGAGGAAGTGAGAGTCCCCTGAAAGGGAGTCTTGGTTCGGGGTGGCGCTCGTGCTGCAAAAGTACCCAAATGCTGAATAACAAGATGTGCTCGCAGCACAATGCATTCTAGTGAGAACCCTAGGGTTCTGACTAGTATGCCTTGTGGCTGCAGGCACCTAATAAACGCGTAGGATTACAAGATGTGCTCGCAGCACAATGCATTCTAGTGAGAACTCTAAGGAGTTCTGACTAGTATGCCTTGTGGCTGCAGGCACCTAACTAGATCGGCAATTCCGTGCCGAAATTTCGAGGGTGCCTCGTGCTCTATGGCATTTAAAGAGTATTTGATCCAACCTTGGAAGTACTTTTGGTGGAGTCACCCTTAAAGACTTAAGTTTAAAGAGGTGTATAGAAAGTATTCTACAAGCCCTCTTGTTCTATATTCATGTGTATGTGGAAGTTATATGGTCGGAGATTTGACCAATCCACCTTGAAGTACGTAATATTTTGCGGGAGTCACCCCCGAAAATACCAAGTTTAAAGGAGAGATGTAGAGTATAGAGGTTGGTATGGCTGTTTTTGCATTTTCTGCAGCTATGGTTACTTGAAAACGCCAGCCAGCTGTCGACACAAGTCCCGGTTTCCAGCCGCCATATAACATGTGCGGGGGGTTTTCAAAACTGTGAGTGAGAGTTAGACGCCAAAGTTTTGGGTGGAAGAATACAGAGAGTATCTGGGCCAAGCCCCCAAAGTCCCCTCTGCTCCTTACACACACACACGCAAACACACGCACACACGCTTGTCTCTATCTCTCCAAAACCAGCAGAGAAAGCTGAGAAAACAGCATGTTTTAAAATTGTCATATTTCAAGAACGGTTGATGATAGAGATAAAATTTTTGGTTTGTGAGCGTCAGGAGGCTTTCGGCAACTCCCATATTTAAATTGGTGACAAACGGATGTGAATTGACAGAGAAATCACAGTTTTAAAATCACCCTCGTCTTGATTTTTCAAGAACTCAAAAGCAGACATTTTAACATGGGAGTCAATGGAGAGTGTGACCATGACTCTCTGCGCTTTGAGGTGATTTTAAGAAAAACTACAAGTCATATGAACATGAAAACACACACAGGGTTAGACGACGCCCATGGCAACGTTTTGATGTAAAAATTATCAGTGTAGGTTGGAAATTGTGGGCAGGAGAAGAGTTTGTTTAGAGATTTTTGGTGATTATTTTGCTGGATCTCGCTAGAGTGGGCCACTCTAGCTCCCGCCCACACACCACTCACACAATCATTATAAAATCTGAAAACGTAAAAAAAAAGTACAAAACGTAAACTGCGATTGTTTAAAAACCGTAACATGGATCAAAACTTTGACTTAGGTCAGAAAAGTCCCAAGTCTTGTGACTCGTTTAAAGTTCCAACCACGTTTCTACGTTAAAGTATGACGACACTGTGATGCTCCAAAGTGGGCTTGTTTTTTTCGGTTTCCCATTATTGTGTGAGTGGAAATTATTTTACATTTTCGCGATTTCTGTCGCCATGGTTACGCGAAAGTCTTAGAAAAGTCATAGCACACGATTCCCGGTCAAGGCGCACGTTTTGATATAACTTGTGTTGGGGGTTTCTCAAAACTGCAGGAGGAGAAGCGCGGCAAACTTTTGGCGGGGCGCGAGAATATCAAGCGGAACTAGATCGGCAATTCCGTGCCGAAATTTCGAGGGTGCCTGCAGTTCTTGCGGCATGTGGAAGTTATATGATTTGGATCCAATCCAACTTGGAAGTACGTGGACATTTTGGTGGAGTCACCCTTTAAAAGACCAAGTTTTAAAGGAGAGAGGGGGAGAGAGATTCACAAGCCCCTCTGTGTCCCATTCATGTGTATGTGGAAGTTATATGGCAGTTTTTTGCGATTTTTGTCGCCATGGTTACTTGAAACGCTTAGAAATAGTCATCACACACAAGTCCCGGTCGAGCCGCACGTTTTGATATAACATGTGTGGGGGTTTTCTCAAAACTGTGGGAGGAGTTAGACGTCAAAGTTTTGGGTGGAAGAATACAGAGAGACTGACAAGCCCCTCCCAAAGTCCCCTCTGCTCCTTACGCACACACACGCAAACACACGCTTGTCTCTATCTCTCCAAAACCAGCAGAGAAAGCTGAGAAAACAGCATGTTTTAAAATGGTCATATTTCAAGAACGGTTGATGATAGAGATAAAATTTTTGGTTTGTGAGCGTCAGGAGGCTTCCGGCAACTCCCACATTTAAATTGGTGACAAACGGACGTGAATTGACAGAGAAATCACAGTTTTAAAATCACTCTCGTCTTGATTTTTCCAGAACTCAAAAGCAGACATTTTAACATGGGAGTCAATGGAGAGTGTGACCGGAGTTGTCTGCGCTTTGAGGTGATTTTAAGAAAAACTACAAGTCATATGAACATGAAAACGCACACAGGGTTAGACGACGCCCATGGCAACGTTTTGATGTAAAAATTATCAGTGTAGGTTGGAAATTGTGGGCAGGAGAGGAGTTTGTTTAGAGATTTTTGGTGATTATTTTGCTGGATCTCGCTAGAGTGGCACACTCTAGCTGCCGCCCACACAACGCAATACACACTCATTATAAAATCTGAAAACGTAAAAAAAAAGTACAAAACGTAAACTGCGATTGTTTAAAAACCGTAACATGTATCAAAACTTTGACTTAGGTCAGAAAAGTCCCAAGTCTTGGGACCCGTTTAAAGTTCCAACCACGTTTCTACGTTAAAGTATGACGACACTGTGATGCTCCGAAGTGGGCTTGGTTGTTTTCGGTTTCCCATTATTGTGTGAGTGGAAATGAGTGAAAATTATTTTACATTTTCGCGATTTCTGTCGCCATGGTTACGCGAAAGTCTTAGAAAAATCATAGCTCACGATTCCCGGTCAAGGCGCACGTTTTGATATAACTTGTGTTGGGGTTTTCTCAAAGCTGCGGGAGGAGAAGCGCGGCAAAAAACGGGAGGAAGAGGAATAATAAGCAGAACTAGATCGGCAATTCCGTGCCGAAATTTCGAGGGTGCCTGCAGTTCTTGCGGCATGTGGAAGTTATATGATTTGGATCCAATCCACCTTGGAAGTACTTTTTGGTGGAGTCACCCAGTTTTAAAGAGAGAGGGGGAGAGAGATTCACAAGCCCCTCTGTTTCCCATTCATGTGTATGTGGAAGTTATATGGCAGTTTTTTGCGATTTTTGCCGCCATGGTTACTTGAAACGCTTAGAAATAGTCATCACACACAAGTCCCGGTCGAGCCGCACGTTTTGATATAACATGTGTGGGGGTTTTCTCAAAACTGTGGGAGGAGTTAGACGTCAAAGTTTTGGGTGGAAGAATACAGAGAGACTGACAAGCCCCTCCCAAAGTCCCCTCTGCTCCTTACACACGCGTACGCACACACACGCAAACACACGCTTGTCTCTATCTCTCCAAAACCAGCAGAGAAAGCAGAGAAAACAGCATGTTTTAAAGTTGTCATATTTCAAGAACGGTTGATGATAGAGATAAAATTTTTGGTTTGTGAGCGTCAGGAGGCTTTCGGCAACTCCCACATTTAAATTGGTGACAAACGGACGTGAATTGACAGAGAAATCACAGTTTTAAAATCACCCTCGTCTTGATTTTTCCAGAACTCAAAAGCAGACATTTTAACATGGGAGTCAATGGAGAGTGTGACCGGAGTTGTCTGCGCTTTGAGGTGATTTTAAGAAAAACTACAAGTCATATAAACATGAAAACGCACACAGGGTTAGACGACGCCCATGGCAACGTTTTGATGTAAAAATTATCAGTGTAGGTTGGAAATTGTGGGCAGGAGAGGAGTTTGTTTAGGAATTTTTGGTGATTATTTTGCTGGATCTCGCTAGAGTGGGCCACTCTAGCGATCCGCCCACACACCACTCACACACTCATTATAAAATCTGAAAACGTAAAAAAAAAGTACAAAACTTAAACTGCGATTGTTTAAAAACCGTAACATGGATCAAAACTTTGACTTAGGTCAGAAAAGTCCCAAGTCTTGTGACTCGTTTAAAGTTCCAACCACGTTTCTACTTTAAAGTATGACGATACTGTGATGCTCCGAAGTGGGCTTGGTTTTTCTCAAAATTTTGGCCGTTTCCCATTATTGTGTGAGTGGAAATTAATCGCAGTTTTTCGCGATTTTTGTCGCCATGGTTACGCGAAAGTCTTAGAAAAGTCATAGCTCACGATTCCCGATCAGGCCGCACGTTTTGATATAACTTGTGTTGGGGTTTTCTCAAAGCTGCGGGAGGAGTAGCGCGGCAAACTTTTGGGGGGGCGCGAGAAGAAGAAACGGAATAAACGCGTAGGATTACAAGATGTGCTCGCAGCACAATGCATTCTAGTGAGAACCCTAGGGTTCTGACTAGTATGCCTTGTGGCTGCAGGCAC
>NW_025320982.1:0-11806 GCF_019176455.1 Solea senegalensis | reverse complement strand
CCTCCTAGAGCTTTTGTGCGATCACCTTCAAACTTGGTGAGATCAATGTGGACGTGTTGAGCATCAAAAGTTATCAAAAGCTTTTTAAAATATTGTATGGCGTACGAGATAGGGGGCGCCAAAATTGGAGATAATAATAATTTTTCACAACAGACAGTGAAACTCTTATAACTTTGCGATGGAAGGTCTGATCCCAACCAAACTTGCTTTAGTTGATGATGGTTAGTTGCTGAAGACGACTGTGTTGCTGAAACGGTACATTCTGAAAACAGCGCCTCCTGGTGGTGGTAGAAAATTCTAAAAAAACAAACTGTTACAGCTTTGCCAATCCTGGTCCGATCTGAACCAAAGTTGCTGGGATTGATGACAGTCCGGCCCTGAACACGTCTATATGAAAATATTAATTTTCAAATACAGTGCCCCCTGGTGACAGCAGACAGAATTACATATATAGTTTTTGATGCTGCTCCAACAGGGATCGTTGTATCCACTTGAAACTTAGTATGTGGGACCCCAGACCCTTCCTCAACATGTCCGTAAAAGGTCACCTCCCTACAGGAAGTGGAACACCCGAAACAGGAAGTAAAGTCTTACATTGTCCGATTGACACCAAACTAGATATGTAAGTTAAGGGACCTTCCCTGAACATGTTTCCGGAGACGAACAGGAAGTCGGCCATTTTAAACAGGAAGTGCCCTCTAACTTTGCCGTACGTTGTCCGATTTGCACGAAACCTTATATGCGAGTTATGGGACCTTCCCTGAACATGTTTACGGAGACGCCATTGACCGAACAGGAAGTTGGCCATTTTAAACAGGAAGTGCCCTCTAACTTTGCAGTATATTGTCCGATCTGCACAAAACCTTATATGTGACACCAGGGACCTGTCCTGAGCATGTCTGTAAAAGGTCACCTCCCTACAGGAAGTGGAACGCCCGAAACAGGAAGTAAAGTCTTACATTGTCCGATTGACACAAAACTAGATATGTGAGTTACGGGACCTTCCCTGAACATGTTTCCAGAGACGAACAGGAAGTTGGCCATTTTAAACAGGAAGTGCCCGCTAACTTTGCAGTACGTTGTCCAATTTGCACAAAACCTTATATGTCACACCAGGGACCTGTCCTGAGCATGTCTGCAAAAGATGCCCTCCCAACAGGAAGTGGAATGCCCGAAACAGGAAGTAAACTCTAAGATTGTCCGATCTGCACAAAACTTGATATGTAAGACAAGGGAACTTCCCTGAACCCGTTTACGGACGCGCATTTGACCGAACAGGAAGTCGGCCATTTTAAACAGGAAGTGCCCTATAACTTTGCCATACGTTGCCGATCCCCCCCGAAATTTGGATCGACATGTGCGGAGACGCCGCTGAAAATAACTAGTACTGAAAATAACTAGTACTGAAAAATATCTGGGGTACTGAAAATAACTAGTACCGCTGCTGGGTGAACGGGTGAGCGCCAGGCACGCCGGGAAAGCCGGCACGGGCGCACCGCTGCGGGTCGCTCTCAACTCGCTCACAGAAATCAGCGCTGCCGTACTAGTTATTATTATTATCTTATTATTCCCCCAAATGAATTCGCTTTTTGAGGTTCCCCAAACTCACAGATTTTGTGACCGTGATCAATCCTGGTGTAAATTTACGCCTGAAAAAGGTTCGGGAATGTACGAAAATTGAATGTGGGAGGGGCCAATATGCGGGCGCCACCTGTCCAAATTCACCATGACCAACACAAATATCGCGACATGCATCTAAATTCGCACACATGTGTAGTGGGTCAGGATGAAGAAAAAATTACATTATGACTATGATCCAAACCCAACAGGAAAATCCGCCATCTTGGGTTGATTGGCTGCATTTTGGCGATTTTGGCGAATTCGCAGCAATGGTATTTGAACTAACTCCTCCTAGAGTTTTCGTGCGATCACCTTCAAACTTGGTGAGGTCCCTGTGGACCAGTTGAGGAGCTTACAGTATCAAAAGTTTTTTCAAATGTCGCATGGCGCGCGAGATAGGGGGCGGCAAAGTTCGTGATGATTCTGATGTTTCGCATCAGAAACACAAAACTCTTATAACTTTGCGATGGAAGGTCCGATCCGAACCAAACTTGCTATGATTGATGATGGGCCATGGCTGAAGACGTCTATGAAAAAACGGTGAAGTTTGAAAACAGCGCCTCCTTGTGGTTAAAGAAAATACACAAAAAAAAAGTTTTTTTACGATTTCGGGAATAACTTTTACACAGATAATCGTACCGCACTCAAAATTGGTGACAACAGTCAAAACACATGGTAGATGATGCGTGATCAATATGACGACAAATCGTTTAACGGTGTTGCCATGGCAACGACGCAAAGTCGGATTTTTGGGACAAAAAATCAAACTGCTACAACTTCGCAAATCCTGGTCCGATCTGAACCAAACTTGCTAGGATTTATGATAGTCCGGCCCTAAAGACGTCTATATGAAAATATTCAATTTCGAAAACAGCGCCCCCTGTTGACAGCAGACAGTATGACAGCTTGTATTTCAATTATCTCCTCCTAGAGCTTTTGTGCGATCACCTTCAAACTTGGTGAGATCAATGTGGACGAGTTGAGCATCAAAAGTTATCAAAAGCTTTTAAAAATATTGTATGGCGTACGAGATAGGGGGCGCCAAAGTTGGAGATAATAATAATTTTTCACAACAGACAATGAAACTCTTATAACTTTGCGATGGAAGGTCTGATCCCAACCAAACTTGCTATAGTTGATGATGGTTAGTTGCTGAAGACGACTATGTTGCTGAAACGGTACATTTTGAAAACAGCGCCTCCTGGTGGTGGTAGAAAATTCTAAAAAAACAAACTGTTACAACTTTGCCAATCCTGGTCCGATCTGAACCAAAGTTGCTGGGATTGATGATAGTCCGGCCCTGCACACGTCTATATGAAAATATTAATTTTCAAATACAGCGCCCCCTGGTGACAGCAGACAGAATTACATTTATAGTTTTTGATGCTGCTCCAACAGGGATTGTTGTATCCACTTGAAACTTTATATATGGGACCCCAGACCCTTCCTCAACATGTCCGTAAAAGGTCACCTCCCTACAGGAAGTGGAACGCCCGAAACAGGAAGTAAAGTCTTACATTGTCCGATTGACACGAAACTAGATATGTGAGTCACGGGACCTTCCCTGAACATGTTTACAGAGACGAACAGGAAGTCGGCCATTTTAAACAGGAAGTGCCCTCTAACTTTGCCGTACGTTGTCCGATTTGCACGAAACCTTATATGTGAGTTACGGGACCTGTCCTGAACATGTTTACGGAGACGCCGTTGACCGAACACGAAGTCGGCCATTTTAAACAGGAAGTGCCCTCTAACTTTGCAGTACATTGTCCGATCTGCACAAAACCTTATATGTGACACCAGGGACCTGTCCTGAGCATGTCTGTAAAAGGTCATCTCCCTACAGGAAGTGGAACGCCCGAAACAGGAAGTAAAGTCTTACATTGTCCGATTGACACAAAACTAGATATGTGAGTTACGGGACCTTCCCTGAACATGTTTCCAGAGACGAACAGGAAGTTGGCCATTTTAAACAGGAAGTGCCCGCTAACTTTTCCGTACGTTGTCCAATTTGCACGAAACCTTATATGTCACACCAGGGACCTGTCCTGAGCATGTCTGCAAAAGATGACCTCCAAACAGGAAGTGGAATGCCCGAAACAGGAAGTAAACTCTAAGATTGTCCGATCTGCACAAAACTTGATATGTAAGACAAGGGAACTTCCCTGAACACATTTACGGATGCGCATTTGACCGAACAGGAAGTCGGCCATTTTAAACAGGAAGTGCCCTATAACTTTGCCATACGTTGCCGATCCCCCCCGAAATTTGGATCGACATGTGCGGGGACGCCGCTGAAAATAACTAGTACTGAAAATAACTAGTACTGAAAATAACTAGTACTGAAAATAACTAGTACTGAAAATAACTAGTACTGAAAATAACTAGTACCGCGCGCGGTGAATGAACGGGTGAGAGCGCGAGGCGCGCGGGGAGCCGTGGCACACGGCGACTCGCGCGGGTCGGCTCGAACCCGTTCAGAACCGCGCGCGGTACTAGTTATTTTCAGTACTAGTTATTTTTAGGGTTCGAGCAACAATGTTGCGCAAGAACCCTATTGTAATCGTAAGAGTTATTCTTCTTCTTCTTCTTCCGCCTACCAAATGAATCGCATTTTTGAGGCCCTGAACATGCCCCAAAACTCACCAATTTTTGCAAGCGCATCAGACCTGGTGTAAATTTACGTTTGTTAGTGTTTCGGGGAATGTGCGTTAAAAAATGAAAGTGGGCGGGACAAATAACTGCTCCACCCCCTAAATATTGTGGGCCTGAAGAGCATGTTTAATGTACATGCACGAAACTTGGTACACGCGTTCCTTAGGTCGGGCTGGTCAAAAAGTCAGCGTAGCCGAAGCTCTAAAACGAACAGGAAAGCCGCCATCTTGGATTGAAAATTCATTTTTTGCCGATTTTGGCCATATCGCACCATCGGTATTTGAACGAACTTGTCCTAGATCTTACATGGGATCACGTTCAAACTTGGTGAGGTCACTTTCGACAAGTTGAGGATCTAAAGTTGCTAAAAACTTTTTAATAAGTATCATGGTGTACGAGAAAGGGGCCGGAAAAGTTGGTGAAAATTTTTATTTTTCGCCACAGGCAACAAAACTCTTATAACTTTGCGATAGAAGGTCACTTCCCAACCAAATTACCTAGGGGTGATGATGGACCATTGCTGAAGAAGTCTGTGGAAAAACTGTACATTTTTAGCACAGCGCCTCCTTGTGGTAACAGAAAATACAACAAATACACAATTTCGGTAATAACTTTTACATATTTAATCGTATCAAACTCAAAATTTGTGACAACATTTTAAACACATGAAAGATGATGCGTGCTTATTATGATAACAAATGGCGCAACGGTGTTGCCATAGCAACACTGCAAAGTCAGATATTTGTGACAAAAAAACAAACTGCTACAACTTTGCGAAACAGAGTCCAATCTGAACCAAACTTGCTAGGATTGATGATAGTCTGGCCCTGAAGACACCTATTTGAAAATATTCACTTTCAAAAACAGCGCCCCCTTGTGAAAGCAGCCACTATGACACCTGATATTTGAATGAACTTGTCCTAGAGTTTTTGTGCGATCACCTTGAAAATTAGTGAGGTCACTGTGAACAAGTTGCCGAGCATAAGTTACTGAAAGCTTTTTAAAATGTCGCTCGGTGTACGAGATAGGGGGCGCCAAAGTTGGTGTTCATTCATATTTTTCACAACAAAAGGCAAAACTCTTACAAACCGTAAAACTTGTCCTCCTGAGGAGCACGTTGAATGTACATGCACGAAACTTGGTACTCACGCGTTCGTTAGGTCCAGACGGTCAAAAAAGTCAGCGTAGCCGAACCTCTAAAACTAACAGGAAAGCCGCCATTTTGGATTGAAAGTACATTTTTCGCAGATTTTGGCCATTTCGCACCAATGGTATGTGAACGCACTTGTCATAGAGCTTTAATTCGATCACCTTAAAACTGGTTGAGGTCACTGTGAATAAGTTGAGGATCTAAAGTTATTAAAAGTTTTTTAAAATGTCACATGGTTTTTGAGATAGGGGGCGCCAAAGTTGGCGTTCATTCATATTTTCACAACAAAAGGCGAAACTCTTACAACCCGTAAAACTTGTCCTCCTGAGGAGCACGTTTAATGTACATGCACTAAACTTGGTACTCACGCGTTCCTTAGGTCAGGACGGTCAAAAAATTCAAAGCAGCCTATGCTCTAAAACGAACGGGAAAGCCGCCATCTTGGATTGAAAGTACATTTTTGCAGATTTTGGCCATTTCGTACCAATGGTATGTGAACGCACTTGTCATAGAGCTTTCATGGGATCACCTTGAAACTTTGTGAGGTCACTGTGAACAAGTTGAGGATCCAAAGGTATCAAAATCTTTTCATTAAGTATCACGGCGAACAAGAAGAAGGTCAGGAAAGTTGGCTAAAATCACGATTCCTCGCAACACACAACAATCTCTTATAACTTTGCCATGGAAGGTCAGATAGTAACCAAACAAGTGAAAATCGATGATGGGCCCTTGCTAAAGATGTCTATGCAAAAACTGTAAATTTTGAAAACATCGCCTCCTGGTGGTGGCAAACACTAGGAAGTCTGGTATTTCACAACACACAACAAACTCTTATAACTTTGCGATTGAAGGTCAGATCTTAACCAAACTTGTGATGATCGATGATGGGCTTTTGCTGAAGATGCCTATGCAAAAATTGTAAATTTTGAAAACAGCGCCACCTGGTGGTAACAGAAAGTACAAGTTCACAATTTCCCTTATAACTTTAACAAATGTCCTTGTATCAAACTCAAAATTTGGGAAAACATTCCAAACACATGGTAGATGATGTGTGCCTAATATGATAACAAATTGTTCAACAGTGTTGCCATGACAACACTACAAAGTCAGATATTTGTGACAAAAAACAAACTGCTACCACTTTGCGAATGCTATTCCAATCTGAACCAAACTTGCTAGGATTGATGATAGTCAATCCCTGAAGATGCCTATATGAAAATATTAATTTTCAAAAACAGTGCCCCCTGTTGACGGCAGACAATATGACGTCTGGTATTTCGCTACAACAACAAACTCTTATAACTTTGCGATGGAAGGTCAGATCTTAACCAAACTCGTGACGACCGATGATGGGATTTTGCTGAAGATGCTTATGCAAAAACTGTACATTTTGAAAACAGCGCCTTCTGGTGGTAACAGAAAATACAAGTTCACAATTTCCCTTATAACTTTAACAAATTTCATTGTATCATACTCAAAATGAATGAAAACATGTAAAACACATGGTAGATGATGCTTGCTGAATATGATAACAAATCGTTCAACGGTGTTGACATAAGAACACTGCACAGGATCTACTCTACTGAGTGGTTCGTCAGTGCAGTAACCTTTGTTCGCCCCATGATGGAGGCATTTGCCTACAAATCTATCAAATCTAACATTTACAGTTTCTCATGCTGCTCTGAAAGGGAAAGATGTGGCAAAAGGTACTGCAAGAGGGGCCAAGGAAAAAAAAACAGGGAAAATGGGAAGAGCGAAAAAGTAACAGAGGGAAAAAAGAGAAAATGCACCCTAAATTCTTATACCATCAGATGTTCTATCACAAAAATAACTAGTTATTTCTAAAATTCAGCTTCAATTCTGATACCATCAGTTGTTTTTCAAAAAAATAACAACTTATAGACAAAATCACACTGTTAGACCTCAGACCTCAGACCGGCCCTGAACATGTCTGTAAAGGATGACCTCCTTACAGGACGTACAACTCCCGAAACAGGAAGTAATGTCTGACATTCTCCGATCCACACGAAACTTATTATGTAAGTCAAGGTACCTTCCCTAAACATGTTTACGGACACGCCTTTCACCCAACAGGAAGACGGCCATTTTAAACGGACACGCCTGACATTGCGCGGGGATGCAGCTGAAAATAACCAGTACCACAAGCAGTGAATGAACGGAAGATGAGGAAGAGGACTCGCGCTGCAACGTGGACGCACGGGGACTCGCGAGCCGTCAAGCTCGAACCCGTTGATTACCGCTTGCGGTACTAGTTATTATTATTATTCTTATTATTCCCCCAAATGAATCGCATTTTTGAGGCCTTTCCCATACCCCAAAACTCACAGATTTTTGTGACCGCATCAATCGTGGTGTAAATTTACGTCTGAAAAAGGTTCGGGGAATGTGCGTTGAAAATTGAATGTGGGAGGGGCCAATAAGTGCGGCGCCACCTGTCCAAATTCACCATGACCAACACAAATATCGCACATGCACGAAATTCGGTACACATGTGTAGTGGGTCAGGATGAAGAAAAAATTACATTATGACCATGATCCAAACCCAACAGGAAGTCCGCCATCTTGGGTTGATTGGCGATTTTTTGGCGATTTTGGCGAATTCGCAGCAATGGTATTTGAACAAACTCCTCCTAGAGTTTTCGTGCGATCACCTTCAAACTTGGTGAGGTCCCTGTGGACCAGTTGAGGAGCTCACGGTATCAAAAGTTTTTTCAAATGTCGCATGGCGCGCAAGATAGGGGGCGGCAAAGTTCGTGATGATTCTGATGTTTCGCATCAGAAAAACAAAACTCTTATAACTTTGCGATGGAAGGTCCGAGCCGAACCAAACTTGCTACCATTGATGATGGGCCATGGCTGAAGACGTCTATGAAAAAACGGTGAAGTTTGAAAACAGCGCCTCCTTGTGGTGAAAGAAAATACACCAAAAAAAAGTTTTTTTACGATTTCGGGAATAACTTTTACACAGATAATCGTACCGCACTCAAAATTGGTGACAACAGTCAAAACACATTGTAGATGATGTGTGATCAATATGACGACGAATCGTTTAACGGTGTTGCCATGGCAACGACGCAAAGTCGGATTTTTGGGACAAAAAATCAAACTGCTACAACTTCGCGAATCCTGGTCCGATCTGAACCAAACTTGCTAGGATTGATGACAGTCCGGCCCTTAAGACGGCTATATGAAAATATTCAATTTCGAAAACAGCGCCCCCTGGTGACAGCAGACAATATGACAGCTTGTATTTCAATTATCTCCTCCTAGAGCTTTTGTGCTATCACCTTCAAACTTGGTGAGATCCATGTGGACGAATTGAGCATCAAAAGTTATCAAAAGCTTTTTAAAATATTGTATGGCGTACGAGATAGGGGGCGCCAAAATTGGAGATAATAATAATTTTTCACAGCAGACAATGAAACTGTTATAACTTTGCGATGGAAGGTCTGATCCCAACCAAACTTGCTATAGTTGATGATGGTTAGTTCCTGAAGACGACTGTGTTGCTGAAACGGTACATTTTCAAAACAGCGCCTCCTGGTGGTGGTAGAAAATTCTAAAAAAAGAAACTGTAACAACTTTGCCAATCCTGGTCCGATCTGAACCAAACTTGCAAGGATTGATGACAGTCCGGCCCTGAACACATCTATATGAAAATATTAATTTTCAAATACACCGCCCCCTGGTGACAGCAGACAGAATTACATTTATAGTTTTTGATGCTGCTCCAACAGGGATTGTTGTATCCACTTGAAACTTAGTATGTGGGACCCCAGACCCTTCCTCAACATGTCTGTAAAAGGTCACCTCCCTACAGGAAGTGGAACGCCCGAAACAGGAAGTTAAGTCTTACATTGTCCGATTGACACGAAACTAGATATGTGAGTTACGGGACCTTCCCTGAACATGTTTCCGGAGACGAACAGGAAGTCGGCCATTTTAAACAGGAAGTGCCCTCTAACTTTGCAGTACATTGTCCGATCTGCACAAAACCTTATATGTGACACCAGGGACCTGTCCTGAGCATGTCTGTAAAAGGTCACCTCCCTACAGGAAGTGGAACGCCCAAAACAGGAAGTAAAGTCTTACATTGTCCGATTGACACAAAACTAGATATGTGAGTTACGGGACCTTCCCTGAACATGTTTCCAGAGACGAACAGGAAGTTGGCCATTTTAAACAGGAAGTGCCCGCTAACTTTGCTGTACGTTGTCCAATTTGCACGAAACCTTATATGTCACACCAGGGACCTGTCCTGAGCATGTCTGCAAAAGATGACCTCCCAACAGGAAGTGGAATGCCCGAAAGAGGAAGTAAACTCTAAGATTGTCCGATCTGCACAAAACTTGATATGTAAGACAAGGGAACTTCCCTGAACACGTTTACGGACGCGCATTTGACCGAACAGGAAGTCGGCCATTTTAAACAGGAAGTGCCCTATAACGTTGCCATACGTTGCCGATCCCCCCGAAATTTGGATCGACATGTGCGGGGACGCCGCTGAAAATAACTAGTACTGAAAATAACTAGTACCGCGCGCGGTGAATGAACGGGTGAGAGCGCGAGGCGCGCGGGGAGCCGTGGCACACGGCGACTCGCGCGGGTCGGCTCGAACATGTCGGCTCGAACACGCGCACATGTCGATCCAAATTTCGGGGGGGATCGGCAACGTATGTCAAAGTTATAGGGCACTTCCTGTTTAAAATGGCCGACTTCCTGTTCGGTCAAATGCGCGTCCATAAACGTGTTCAGGGAAGTTCCCTTGTCTTACATATCAAGTTTTGTGCAGATCGGACAATCTTAGAGTTTACTTCCTGTTTCGGTCATTCCACTTCCTGTTGGGAGGTCATCTTTTGCAGACATGCTCAGGACAGGTCCCTGGTGTGACATATAAGGTTTCGTGCAAATCGGACAACGTACGGCAAAGTTAGAGGGCACTTCCTGTTTAAAATGGCCAACTTCCTGTTCGTCTCTGGAAACATGTTCAGGGAAGGTCCCGTAACTCACATATCTAGTTTTGTGTCAATCGGACAGTGTAAGACTTTACTTCCTGTTTCGGGCGTTCCACTTCCTGTAGGGAGGTGATCTTTTACGGACATGTTGAGGAAGGGTCTGGGGTCCCACATACTAAGTTTCAAGTGGATACAACAATCCACCGAGCCGTTCGAGCCTCGCGCTCTCACCCGTTCATTCACCGCGCGCGGTACTAGTTATTTTTTTAATTTAATTTTTATCTAAAAAAGCTGTACATTTTATTGTTTTGGTGTAAATTTGGCAGCATACAAATGCACAATAAACACAATTACAAACCAACTCTATTAAAAATATCAAATGACTACCCTATATAATGAATACTATACTACTGTGGTGAAGTGCAGTGAATGCACACAAATGGTAACTAAATGTAACATACAGTGCAGTGTCATAATATCCAACAGTTGTTTGGTTTTTAATCATCATGAGAAAATTGTAATCAGAGAACATGTGTTATTAGTGCTGTTAAAACCAATTTGCAGTAATGTGGCATTATTGCGGTACCTTAAATAGCTAATTTATATGTGCGCTATTTGTTAAATAATAACGCCTCATGTTCTTTTTGAATAGGAGAAGTACCTACAATCACCTAAGCAGCTGGTTGACAGATGCCAGGAACCTGACCAACCCAAACACAGTCAGTATTTACACAGCAAGTATGGAGACTGACAAAATAATGAAAATCCTGTATTGTATTTGAAGTATTTTACTTAATATTTGCCTTTTTTATACGTCATATGATGTATTAAAAAGGCAAACATTAAGCAATGTTTTTAAGCAATGAGCAATGTTTTATGACCAGGTCGTACATGTTGAATTATGGGGATTCATATTTTATTGAACACCTGAAGCTAAAGTGAATCCATTTACAATGTAAAATGTTCATCTGTCAATTATCAAAGACAGCTGATAACAACCTTTTGCTTCATGAAATCCCTCTGCTCAGTTTAAAATCAGACTTCTACTTTTCCTGCATTATAGATTTTAATAAATGATTGTTGAATTTCAGGTGATCATTCTAATTGGTAATAAGGCTGATCTGGAGTCTCAGAGAGACGTGACATATGAGGAGGCCAAGCAGTTCGCTGAGGAGAACGGTGAGTGTGTGAGCGGGAAGCTCTTGAAATGTTATGCAGTTAAATTAAAGCAGGTTTTCAGACTGACTGGTTCTGATATTTGCTTTCTGCTGTTGATTAGGTTTGCTGTTTCTAGAGGCCAGCGCTAAGACGTAAGTTCAAACACATACACGCCCTTTGAATCAAATATTTTTTTTGGAAAGTAATGTGAAGCATTTGTGTTGTAGAGTGTTTGTTGACCCAGCTT